>NC_053391.1:411281090-411581859 GCF_905171765.1 Bufo bufo | reverse complement strand
ATGCGAGTCGATCGCATTGTTTCCAATAACGATACAAAAGTTGAAAGATTGGACGAGATGACACACAAGTTTCATATGAGGGGTTATCCACAACATATACTTGATGCAGCTAGGCAGAGCCTAGGAGAGACTAGTCAACCACGAATAACCAATTAAAAACTTATAGCGTGTGTCACAACATATCATCCCCTAATACCTAAAATACACCAGGCCTTACGGGAACATTGGTCCCTGTTGAATAAAGCATACCCACATATTGAGGAATTTCATCAACCACCCATTACTTGTTATAAGAGACCACAAAATATTAAGGACAAACTAGTGGGAGCGGACATAGGTAGCTTTACCAAAATACCTAGACAGACATTCTTGAGGAGCCAACGACGCAGAACTTTTCCTTGTCTACACTGTGCACAGTGTTCGAGCGTAATAAAGGCAAATACATCACTCATCCACGTACTGGACAACATTTTCCCATCAAAGGATTTTTTACGTGCGTTTCGTAGTCTACCTGCTTAAATGCCCATGCGGGTTAGCATATGTCGGGGAAATAACGCAACATGCTCGCGACAGAATCAGTAAACATAAGTCCACCATCCGGTTTGAGCACACTATGCTACCCGTCCCGCATCATTTTAAGGATCAAAAAGTCCGCGTTTCACAACTACGGTTTCAAATACTTGAACAAGTGGATCGTCCTAGACTCGGCGGTGATCGAACCCTATTGCTTAAACAGCGAGAGGCACATTGGATCCACAAGCTCGGAACTTTATCACCCAATGGTTTAAATCAGGAATGCGATTTCTTTATTAATATATAGAACTTTTTACATGATATGTGTTTAACTTTTTTCTCATTTTCATTTTTTCCAGACACGCTGATATAATTTCCGATATCCAGTTAGGGTGAGATATATTTGGTTCCCCCTTCCTTCCTCCTCCTCCCCTCTTTTACCTACTCTGTTGGTCCGCATATTCATCTCTACAGTACATGAAGATCATAAATATGAATATGGTATAATCTTGTAGATTTTGCCTTTTTTCCTCCCTAAAACATTCTCCCCCTTCCGTTCTTTATCCTCTCTTCATGTACTCATTTCCGCAATATATGAGGTTCGTCAATATGAATATAACCTAATTTTATAAATATAGGGACAGTTATATAGATTAATAATTTTGAAATATGACCCATACATGCATATGTGGATATTATCATGTATAATGTATTAATTATTTGTTTTTCTTTCATGCTGCACGATGATCATATGTATGGACATGCATCTTGCCAGGTAATATTTGGCTCATATATGAATAAATTGTTATTTACACTCACCCAAAGAATTATTAGGAATACCATACTAATACGGTGTTGGACCCCCTTTTGCCTTCAGAACTGGCTTAATTCTACGTGGCATTGATTCAACAAGGTGCTGATAGCATTCTTTAGAAATGTTGGCCCATATTGATAGGATAGCATCTTGCAGTTGATGGAGATTTGAGGGATGCACATCCAGGGCACGAAGCTGCCGTTCCACCACATCCCAAAGGTGCTCTATTGGGTTGAGATCTGGTGACTGTGGGGGCCATTTTAGTACAGTGAACTCATTGTCATGTTCAAGAAACCAATTTGAAATGATTCGAGCTTTGTGACATGGTGCATTATCCTGCTGGAAGTAGCCATCAGAGGATGGGTACATGGTGGTCCTGAAGGGATGGACATGGTCAGAAACAATGCTGAGGTAGCCCGTGGCATTTAAACTATGCCCAATTGGCACTAAGGGGCCTAAAGTGTGCCCAGAAAACATCCCCCACACCATTACACCACCACTACCAGCCTGCACAGTGGTAACAAGGCATGATGGATACATGTTCTCATTCTGTTTACGCCAAATTCGGACTCTACCATTTGAATGTCTCAACAGAAATCGAGACTCATCAAACCAGGCAACATTTTTCCAGTCTTCAACAGTCCAATTTTGGTTAGCTCGTGCAAATTGTAGCCTTTTTTTTCTATTTGTAGTGGAGATGAGTGGTACCCGGTGGGGTCTTCTGCTGTTGTAGCCCATCCGCCTCAAGGTTGTGCGTGTTGAGGCTTCAAAAATGCTTTGCTGCATACCTCGGTTGTAACGAGTGGTTATTTCAGTCAACGTTGCTCTTCTATCAGCTTGAATCAGTCGGCCCATTCTCCTCTGACCTCTAGCATCCACAAGGCATTTTTTCCCACAGGACTGCTGCATACTGGATGTTTTTCCCTTTTCACACCATTCTTTGTAAACCCTAGAAATGGTTGTAAATCACTGAAGAAAATGCACCAAAAGGATATGTCACTGACTAAACTAGCTGGTCATACAAGCAGATATTAAAAGCTGAGACTTCCGCCAATATGTTCCTGTCAGGAAGATATCGGAGCCCATCATTGCACCACGTCACGGTCACTCAGCATGGCAAAGGGTCCTACCACTACGCTAACTGTGGTATGAACACGGTCTGAAGGTGATGTGATCCAGCTCACAGCCCAGCCTGCACACAAACGCCTAGCAGGACAGCCAGTGCAATGTGAACAAAGCAAGACTGTGAGCCCCACCCATATCAGACCATGTGATGAAGGATTCCAGGTGCAAAGGAATGTTCAATTGCCAGATGAAGGCACATTCAAGACATAAAACAAAATCACTGTAGAATTGCAGTGGCCAGTATGGCGGAACTGCTCAGACCCCAAACACTGTAGCGTGTTTCTCATGCGATGGGACTGCTCGCCCAATGAGAAACACGCTACAGTGTTTGGGGTCTGAGCAGTTCCGCCATACTGGCCACTGCAATTCTACAGTGATTTTGTTTTATGTCTTGAATGTGCCTTCATCTGGCAATTGAACATTCCTTTGCATCTGGAATCCTTCATCACATGGTCTGATATGGGTGGGGCTCACAGTCTTGCTTTGTTCACATTGCACTGGCTGTCCTGCTAGGCGTTTGTGTGCAGGCTGGGCTGTGAGCTGGATCACATCACCTTCAGACCGTGTTCACACCACAGTTAGCGTAGTGGTAGGACCCTTTGCCATGCTGAGTGACCGTGACGTGGTGCAATGATGGGCTCCGATATCTTCCTGACAGGAACATATTGGCGGAAGTCTCAGCTTTTAATATCTGCTTGTATGACCAGCTAGTTTAGTCAGTGACATATCCTTTTGGTGCATTTTCTTCAGTGATTTATATAATTGTATTTTCATCCGCACAATGCTCTGCCTGTGCAGGATGCTTTTGTGGTGCATGTGGACCGCGCTGGCGTCCTCCTTTGTACGCATTAATTGCTCGGGATGGTCGTTTGCTGCGGTCCACATGCGGTGGGACTGCTCCCCCAATGAGAAACACGCTACAGTGTTTGGGGTTTGAGCAGCTCCTCCATATCTGCCACGATATTTCTGTGGTTCACATGCGATGGGACTGCTCGCCCAATGAGAAACACGCTACAGTGTTTGGGGTCTGAGCAGTTCCGCCATACTGGCCACTGCAATTCTACAGTGATTTTGTTTTATGTCTTGAATGTGCCTTCATCTGGCAATTGAACATTCCTTTGCATCTGGAATCCTTCATCACATGGTCTGATATGGGTGGGGCTCACAGTCTTGCTTTGTTCACATTGCACTGGCTGTCCTGCTAGGCGTTTGTGTGCAGGCTGGGCTGTGAGCTGGATCACATCACCTTCAGACCGTGTTCACACCACAGTTAGCGTAGTGGTAGGACCCTTTGCCATGCTGAGTGACCGTGACGTGGTGCAATGATGGGCTCCGATATCTTCCTGACAGGAACATATTGGCGGAAGTCTCAGCTTTTAATATCTGCTTGTATGACCAGCTAGTTTAGTCAGTGACATATCCTTTTGGTGCATTTTCTTCAGTGATTTATATAATTGTATTTTCATCCGCACAATGCTCTGCCTGTGCAGGATGCTTTTGTGGTGCATGTGGACCGCGCTGGCGTCCTCCTTTGTACGCATTAATTGCTCGGGATGGTCGTTTGCTGCGGTCCACATGCGGTGGGACTGCTCCCCCAATGAGAAACACGCTACAGTGTTTGGGGTTTGAGCAGCTCCTCCATATCTGCCACGATATTTCTGTGGTTCACATGCGATGGGACTGCTCGCCCAATGAGAAACACGCTACAGTGTTTGGGGTCTGAGCAGTTCCGCCATACTGGCCACTGCAATTCTACAGTGATTTTTTTTTTTTTTTTTTTTCTAGAAATGGTTGTGCGTGAAAATCCCAGTAACTGAGCAGATTGTGAAATACTCAGACCGGCCCCTCTGGCACCAACAACCATGCCACGCTCAAAATTGCTTAAATCACCTTTCTTTCCCATTCTGACATTCAGTTTGGAGTTCAGGAGATTGTCTTGACCAGGACCACCCCCCTAAATGCATTGAAGCAACTGCCATGTGATTGGTTGACTAGATAATTGCATTAATGAGAAATAGAACAAGTGTTCCTAATAATTCTTTAGGTGAGTGTATAGATATTAGGATAGACAACAATTAGTGTCCGTTTTTTATAACCAAATTCACTCCACATACGATCATTTGCTTCTTTTCCGCCCCCTCATACGTCACAAGTACACACGACAGGAAGCTGGATACATCTGACACGCAGGTGGAACGCATAACAACACTTCCGGTCACGTAATTTCCGGATCACGTGCCCAGCATTGCCCGCACGCCGGCATACTTTAAATAGACACAATGTAATGACCGGCGTCACGCAAAGGGAGGGAAATGGGAAGGCCCTGTCCAAGAGAGAGGGAAAGGTGATGACCCCTGACTCACCTTGCGGCTGGCACCTGACTGCCCTGACGTCCCTAGACGGGTTCCTCACCCGTATGCCGATCACGTGCCTAAACCCTGGCTTTCCCTAAGATGAGCCCTGTGTAGTGAACGGGGCGGTGGGATCACTAGTCCGCACCACTGACACTAAGAGGAAAATACCAAGGAGAGGACAGACAATACAGACAAACATATAATCCTAGGTGGGCGACAACAGCAGACCACCAAGACCCAACAGGGATCCGGAGGGTAACGTTCTGGAACAACAACTAGGGAACACAGCTACACAGCTCCAGTGGGTCAGGCAGGAAGCTCTATATCTGGCAACCAGAGAAGTGGGAGATGGGAATATAAGGAGGTTGGGATTGCTGGACAAGAAACAGCTGTGGAGGAGAAGCTACGGATCCCTGAGTGAGCCAAAAAGGATTGCAAGGCAAACCCAGAAAGCTACCATTACGAAACAGCACTGTCTTTGTACATCGAACGCGCAGCCACCCGCTGCGACTTCCTGACCCCGGGTATAACGGAGTCAGACGTGGCTCTTGACACCCTCATGACACACATACACAGGCACTAGCCTGTGATCCAGCGCACCCTACTACAATTCCTCCCAGGTAAGACTCCTCCCTGCCATAACTCCAGCTTTCAATGTCAGCAGCATAATTTATCTCTGACCATAACCTTTTTTGCACCTTTGTGACCCCGCTATATTGCTCCTATAACTTCCCCCTGCAGTGCTCCTGACCGTCATATTATTTCTGTAACCCTTCATGGTGTCCTTTTTGATCACCGTGCCTCCACAAGCTGACCCCTGTATCCTTATTTTACTCAATTACCTGTCCTTTCTTCCGCCCACCCCCCTTTTTTACATTCATTCGCCCCTTGCAGTTCTTCTACAGTTTTTCCCACTGACATTTAGCACAATATATTGGGAGCTACATGCATGTAAATTTGACAAGTGTATCTTCTGCCTCCTCTAATCATACACACTTTTGTAACCATTTTTTCCAATAATTATTTTTTATGTATATATATTTTGCAATTGAGTCACTCATTATCTCTGTTACTTTAATTATAGATTTTGACCGCTGAAGAAGGCCACTCTGGCCGAAACGTTCGGTCATTATACTCACCGATTGTGTCTACCATTATGACATGGGGATTGTAACTGGATCATGTTAATGATGTAAAGTGATACTATATAATTAAAACTTGAATAATTGCAAGTCGAAGAAGCTGTGTGCGCAATTTTCTACTATTGAGTTACGACTACAAAGTCCTTGCGGGCACCAGCTAATACGGAGTGCGGTACTTCACTTAGTGAATACTCCTGAAGCATTTGGTGGCAGAAGGGCTTCGGTAAACGATCTTCGGTATTTGTACTGACTATGTGATTGACAAAATTTTAGATCAATAAATGGAAGAGTCCCACTATCTATTTAACTACAAACAAGTAGTTTGTGATTCAAGTTGTCATTGAACCCATGAGTAAAGACTGTGGGATATCTTTGCTATGTATCCTTTTAGATCAGGGGTCTCAAACACGCAGACCACGGGCTACATGCAGCCCTTGAGGCAATTATCTGCGGCCCACAACCATGAGGTAAAATAAGCATTTTGCCTCAACGCAATGGTTCCCTTCCACTTTGTTTAGCCTCATAGACCTCAGGTCACTAGACCTGAAGCCTATGAGGCATTGGATTGGTGCAGGAGGTCGTGATGCCATCAACGCGACCTCTGCAGTGGGCCTGAGGTGGCATGATCACTTGGTTACAAATGCCGGTGTCAGGACACCGCATTTGTGACCACGGCATCGCTCTGTTTGAGACCCGATGCAGGGGTTTGCAGTCATGTAATTGCAACTTCCTGTGCTGTGGTGCGCCAACTCAGGCCACAGAACTGAAGAGGTCTGTGCCCTGCATCCCACATGGCGGCAGAGGAAAGTAGTCAGGTGAGTTTTTGTTTTTTTCCCCCTAATATATGTGGGCACTACTGGAAACATTAATACAGGCTGGAGCACTAAATGGCGGGGAGGAAATATAATATATGGGGCACTACTGGGGGCATTAATACAGGCTTGAACACTACAGAGGACATTATAATAGATGGGGTTTTACTGGGGGGGGGGGTAAAACTGCAGGAGGGCATTAGAACTACAGGGGCACTGCAGGGGGCACTATAGGAGGCATTAGGATGATGGAAAAATTTACCTAAGATTTTTATGTACTAAACTCTGCAGAGGCGAGATGCGGCTGAAACAAGTTGCCAAAGCGGTCTGGTCCAAATGGAGAAAATGAGGAAAGAGAATATCTATATTATAGGATATACACTGCGTGCAGAATTATTAGGCAAATGAGTATTTTGACCACATCATCCTCTTTATGCATGTTGTCTTACTCCAAGCTGTATAGGCTCGAAAGCCTACTACCAATTAAGCATATTAGGAGATGTGCATCTCTGTAATGAGAAGGGGTGTGGTCTAATGACATCAACACCCTATATTAGGTGCGCATAATTATTAGGCAACTTCCTTTCCTTTGGCAAAATGGGTCAAAAGAAGGACTTGACAGGCTCAGAAAAGTCAAAAATAGTGAGATATCTTGCAGAGGGATGCTGCACTCTTAAAATTGCAAAGCTTCTGAAACGTGATCATCGAACAATCAAGCGTTTGATTCAAAATAGTCAACAGGGTCGCAAGAAGCGTATGGAAAAACCAAGGCGCAAAATAACTGCCCATGAACTGAGAAAAGTCAAGCGTGCAGCTGCCAAGATGCCACTTGCCACCAGTTTGGCCATATTTCAGAGCTGCAACATCACTGGAGTGCCCAAAAGCACAAGGTGTGCAATACTCAGAGACATGGCCAAGGTAAGAAAGGCTGAAAGACGACCACCACTGAACAAGACACACAAGCTGAAACGTCAAGACTGGGCCAAGAAATATCTCAAGACTGATTTTTCTAAGGTTTTATGGACTGATGAAATGAGAGTGAGTCTTGATGGGCCAGATGGATGGGCCCGTGGCTGGATTGGTAAAGGGCAGAGAGCTCCAGTCCGACTCAGACGCCAGCAAGGTGGAGGTGGAGTACTGGTTTGGGCTGGTATCATCAAAGATGAGCTTGTGGGGCCTTTTCGGGTTGAGGATGGAGTCAAGCTCAACTCCCAGTCCTACTGCCAGTTTCTGGAAGACACCTTCTTCAAGCAGTGGTACAGGAAGAAGTCTGCATCCTTCAAGAAAAACATGATTTTCATGCAGGACAATGCTCCATCACACGCGTCCAAGTACTCCACAGCGTGGCTGGCAAGAAAGAGTATAAAAGAAGAAAATCTAATGACATGGCCTCCTTGTTCACCTGATCTGAACCCCATTGAGAACCTGTGGTCCATCATCAAATGTGAGATTTACAAGGAGGGAAAACAGTACACCTCTCTGAACAGTGTCTGGGAGGCTGTGGTTGCTGCTGCACGCAATGTTAATGGTGAACAGATCAAAACACTGACAGAATCCATGGATGGCAGGCTTTTGAGTGTCCTTGCAAAGAAAGGTGGCTATATTGGTCACTGATTTGTTTTTGTTTTGTTTTTGAATGTCAGAAATGTATATTTGTGAATGTTGAGATGTTATATTGGTTTCACTGGTAAAAATAAATAATTGAAATGGGTATATATTTGTTTTTTGTTAAGTTACCTAATAATTATGCACAGTAATAGTCACCTGCACACACAGATATCCCCCTAAAATAGCTAAAACTAAAAACAAACTAAAAACTACTTCCAAAAATATTCAGCTTTTGATATTAATGAGTTTTTTGGGTTCATTGAGAACATGGTTGTTGTTCAATAATAAAATTAATCCTCAAAAATACAACTTGCCTAATAATTCTGCACTCCCTGTAGGTTTAAGAGGAAATGGACGTAAAAAGGTATGTAGTGCCATATTCTATTAATAATTTTGTATTGTATAGTATTTGAAATGTATACAGCCGTCAATTGAAACTTTTTTTATGTGCAGCCCATACATTCAGCCAAGTTTAAGACCCCTGTTTTAGATGTTAATATGTCCTCCTATTAATGCAGGAATTTCTGAGGAACTATTATGTTTGATCATATCATACAAAACATTTGAATTTTTCTCAGCACCACTAGCTTGGAATGTGTAATGTATAATATCGGCACAAAGGAGTTTTGTAGTATTCAGCTGGATTTTATCTGGTTGGCAAATAATCCTTCATGAAATAAACTGCTATTCAGTCTTTCTTTCACTGCATTTGGAATCATTTCTTTACATAGTTAACAAAAAAGATACTTAGAAAAAATGCAGGTTGAGATGTTCCCACATAACACGGTATAAGAGAAAATGTGTCACTATTCAAGACAAATTTGAAGGCTGCTGTAGTTCGCTGTCAAGGTAGCAAGCTATTCAGATAACTAACTAGTTCTTACAGACTGCAAGTAGAACTGTTGACTTAAAGAGGACCTTTCACCGATTATTACACTATGAACTAACTATACAGACATGGAGAGCGGCGCCCAGGGATCTCACTGCACTTACTATTATCCCTGGGCGCCGCTCCGTTCTCCTGCTATGTCCTCCGGTATCTCCGCTCACTAAGTTATAGTAGGTGGAGATTCCAGTCACTAAGTTATGGTAGGCGGAGTCTGCCCTTGTTCTGCTCTAGCGCTGGCCAATCGCAGCTCAGAGCTCACAGCCTGGGAGGTTATTTTCTCCCAGGCTGTGAGCTCTGCAAAGTGATTGGCCAGCGCTACAGAAGAACAAGGGCAGACTCCGCCTACCATAACTTAGGGAACGGAGATACCGGAAGACATAGTGGGAGAACGGAGCGGCGCCCAGGAAAAATAGTAAGTGCAGTGAGATCCCCGGGCGCCGCTCTCCATGTCTGTATAGTTAGTTCATAGTGTAATAATCGGTGAAAGGTCCTCTTTAAAGTGAAAGTTTCTACAGTTAATGTTGAGCAAGTGATTTAGCAATGCCCTAACTCTAGGAACGTGAGTGCATACTTTCGAACTGCGACACGCTGAACCAGAAGTTTTCAGTTCATAGTTGAATTCTTCTCAAGAACTAGTGCAGGAAAGAGGGGTTTGTGTTCCTGGAGAACTGGCCTAACTTTTCTTATTGGCACAAAAATACCAAACTTCAAAAAAGCAAAATTTGACCAGCTAAGACAGGTCATTAGCCTCACTAACTGCAACGTCCACAAAAAAAATAAATGCAGCCACAAAATGGGATATTTTTAAAAGCATCCTAAATTCTAATTGTGAGAGGCACATACCTTTATAGGAATAAAAGGTTAAGGGTACTTTCACACTTGCGGCAGAGGATTCCGGCAGGCAGATCCGACAATCCAGATGCAAACTGATGCACTTGTCAGATGGATCCGGATGCGGATCCATCTGACAAATGCATTGCATTTTTTTCATAGATTTAAAGGTCTGCGCATGCGCGGACCGGAAGAACGGATCCGTCAATGCGGAAATTTTAATGCCGGCACTAATACATTTCAATGGAAATTAATGCCGGATCTGGCATTCCGGCAAGTGTTCAGGATTTTTGGCCGGAGAGAAAACTACAGCGTGCTGCAGTATTTAAAAAACGTAAGAGGGACTGAACTGATGCATCCTGAACGGAATGCTCTCCATTCAGGATGCATTAGGATAAAACTCAGTTTTTTTCGGTATTGAGCCCCTGTGACGGAACTCAATACCGGAAAAGAAAAACGCTAGTGTGAAAGTACTGTAAGGAACAAGAAAAAAACTATGTGGATAAATAGAAATGTAAAAGAAGCAGTAAATAATGACAAAAAGAAAGCCTTTAAATCACTAGAACAGGTAGGTACCAAGCATGCTTTGAAAAAACATAAAGAAAAAAATTGAATATGTAAAAGACAAACCAAAGCAGCCAACCTAGAGACAGAGATATTTATTGCCAGAAAGAGTAAAACTAACCCTAAAACATTCTTCAATTATATAAATGGTAAAACGTTTAAACCTGATAGTGTTGGCCCTTTACAGAGTGATAAGGGAGAAGTTGTAGACAGTGCTAAGGAGAAACCGAATCTATTAAATCTTTTTTTCTCCACTGTATTCACTGAGGAAAATAAATGTTCAGATGAAATGCAGAGTGTCAAAGTAAACTCCCCATTAAAAGTGGCCTGTCTCACCCAAGTGCAGCGGCATCTTAAAAAGATTAAAAATAGACAAATCGGCGGGACCAAATGGCATACACCCTTGTATCCTAAGACATTAAAAGAGGACCTGTCACCACTCCTGAAATGCCAGTTTTAATAGCATCATGCCTGTTTGTTGTGCTATTCCTTTATTATTTCTACTAGAAGTTATGAATGAAAGGCTATTAGCTTTCAGTAAGGGTACAGAGGGGTGGTAACCAGTTGGGAGGGGTGTTTACCTGCACAGACTGACTCTATCCAATCAGTGCTGACATTTTCAGACTGTGCAGGGACACCCCTCCCAACTGGTTACCTCCTCTCTGTACCCTTACTGAAGGCTAATAGCAATTCATTCATAACTTCTAGTAGGAATAATAAAGGAATGGCACAATATAGAGTCATAAGAATAGATGCTAAAGAATTGTTATTACATGGGGAAAGCATGTAGCTATTAAAGCAGGCATGTGAGGAGTGGTGAAAGGTCCTCTTCAAGTAGTGTAATAAACAGACCCTTATTTCTGAAATTTATGGACTCTGTATTGACAGGGAGCATTCCACAGGATTGGCGTTTAGCAAATGTGGTGCCAGTATTCAAAAAGGAGTCAAAAGTAAGACAATGCTTTTAACTCCTTCATGACCACCACCATTAGAATTTCATTCTTTAAAAATGGTTTAAAACAGCATACACGAGGGGCTAATGTCTGTCATTGACTGTAACACCGATCACTGACAGTTAACCCCTCAGTTGTCATGGTCATTTGTGGCCACGGATTTTGAGGCAGCTTTCCTCAAAAGTGCTGAGCTCTCAGTGCCTGAATGACTTCCCCACGCAGCGATCAGGGAAGCCTTTCCTTTGACGTGATAGGCAGGGTCCTGTTGAAGAATCCCAGTCTGCCACAGAAGTAGTTTCTTTGGAGGCCTGCAGGTAGCAATGGTGCCCACCACATGTAAGAGGTGATAGAGGAAGCTGACTCCCTCTGTCTCCCATTGGCACCCCAGAAATCAGATCGTAGGGTGCTGATGTGTGTGTATAGGCTGGTAAGGACCCGGTGTAGTCTCCAAGCCTGCCTTGATTGTTTTCCAGCAGGCTACACCTCTATGGTGCAGTCTGCTGGTTAATGTCAGTATAGCACTGACATTAAAATGCAATGCACAATAGGGATAGTGCATTGTATTTTTAAAAGCAATCAAAATATTGCCTGTTATAATCCCCTTGCAGGAATATTGAGTGATTAATAAAGTTTTAAAAAAAAAAACATTTATGAAATAAAAAAAAATCAAATAAAAAATATGCTTTTTATCAATGAAAAAAATAGCAAAAATAAAATCTCCCCCACGTGTATGGTATCGCTGCATTCATAACTACCTGCACTTCACAAATATCATGTAAATTGTACCCTATGGTGAATGCCTTAAAAAAACACACACAAAAAAAAAATACAGACTTGCTAATTTATTCTTAGTCACCACCGAAAAAACGTATTAACAAATGATCAAAAGTTTTTATTTACCCCAAAATGATACCAACGAAAATTACAAGTCGTCCCGCAAAAATCAAGCCCCTCACACAACTCCATATAATGTGGCAATGTGAAAAGATTTTCTTATTTTTAAAACAAAGGGGTTTTATTGCACAACAGTAGTAAAAAAAAATATATATGTATTTGGTATCGCTGTAATCATACTGACCCAGAGAATAAAGATATTGTAAAATTTATGCCGAAAAATGAATGCTGCAAAAGTTATAATATAAAAACTCAGTGGCAGTATTGCTGTTTTTTCACATCTCCTTCCCAGAAAGAGTTAATAAAAGTTAATCAGAAAGTTATGTGTACCCCAAAATGGCACCAACTTGTCCCGCAAAAAACAAGCCCTTGTACAGCTACATGGAAAAATAAAAAAGTTATACCTCTTGGAAGGCGACGATAAAAAAAAGGAAGAAAACCACTTGGTCAGAAAGGCCCAAAACAGGCTGGTCACTAAGGGGTTAACTAGCCTTGCGGACCCTTCACTCAGAGGATGCCCAGCAGTCAGGAAGTGATGGCTTGTCCAAGCTATTCACCAGCCCTTCTTCTGGAGGAAAGTTTACATTAATGCATTGCTCTCTGGTATCCTCAGTGGGTTTTACTGAATTTACAGTATAGAACAAAATGAGCCTTGCCTTGTATTAAAAACCTCTTTTATATATTCTGAATATGACTTTTGAATCACCGTGTATAATGAGGTGTATGTGTCAGTGTATTATGTCACACAGAATATTGCTGCTGCTTACAATTCCGAATACCATATTGCAAAGCTGAAATATGTATAGCCTGCCAGTCAATGTATAAAGCTGCACTAATTCCGCCATTCACATCCCACTGGCTATATTCCATAAACAGTAATTTAGACGGAATGATATCACTTTCAGAATCCTGCCATTTTCTTCAGCAGCATTGATTCTGCGTTTGTTTTATTGGCTTGCCTTATACCATAGCACATTGTAAGTGTGGAAATATACTAGTCATTATTTTGACATATGTAGGAGATCCCGTTGCCTGGGCTCTGTCTACACTGAACACTGATTGCACTTCCTGATGTCCTTCTTCTGTCAGCTTTTATTCCTAAGCAAAGGTTTCCCTAAAAGAAATACATTTCCGTTCAAGCAGTCACAAGAAACAAGAAGCAATGCTATTTGACACTTGCCAGCATATGTTCAAATGCAAAGGCAAACACAAGTTTCTTTTGATGGCTTACCTTTGATATTACTGCTCCAGGTACAGTTAGAGAATATTTTACCATCCTGCAATCAAACATCTTGGGCTATGTGCTTTTCATTTTCACATGCAGCCTATTACATTTTAGAGTAGGGGAATTCTTTGGTAGCAGAGCTAGTAAATGTAGGAGTGAATGGTTTTAAAGAAATATTTTACAGATGATGCGTTGTGTTAAAAAATCATAGATTGCATATTTTTATTGTACAGAATAAAACACTGGCACAGTTTGCTGGGAATCTATGTTGTCTTACCCAAGCATGATATGGAAGAAATTATTTAGCAGTTTTCCAATGGGAGCACACCTTTGATGAAAACAATGCACTATTCCTATTGTGCATTGCATTTTAATGTCAGTGCTATACTGACATTGACCAGCTGACTGCACCATAGAGGTGCAGCCTGCTGGGGAACAATGTATGCTGGAGGGGCACTGTGAATTGTCCCTGCAGTGGAGGCTGAGGACATGGTGGAGGATGAGGAGGCAGAGGTGGACATTGTCGCAGAACCAACAGTGTGAGAATGTGGAGGCGGAAGAGGCATCACCTGGCCAAGTTGCTGATTTGGCTGGGCAGGAACCACATTTACCCAGTCGGCCATAAAGGACATATATTGTCCTTGACTGTAGTTACAGCTCCACACTTCGGCGCTGCTGTGTACTTTGGCAGGCACAGACAGGCTCAAGGACTGATCCACCTTCTGTTCTAGATATGTGTGCAGGGCTGGTACTGCCTTTTTCGCAAAGAAATGACGGCTTGGGGCTCTCGACCTCGGCTCAGCACAAGCCATCAGTTCTCTGAAAGGTGCAGCGTCCACCACTTGGAAAGGGAGGGACTGCAGCACCAGCAACTTGGACAGGAGCACGTTCAGCTTCTGCGCCGTTGGATGAGTGCACTCATACGTTTGCATCTTGGCAATCGCTTTAGTGATCGATTGCTGACGGAATGACTGACGAGGAGTAGGAGGACGAGGAGCAGGAGCATCAGGACCAGCAGATGATGGAAAGGACAGACAACTCCCTTCAGCTGAGATGGTGGAGCCTTGACTGCATGAAATTGGGTGCTTGCCACTGGGTGATGCAGTGGTTGCTGCGGCAGGCTGGACCACCACATCGGAGCCAAGGTTCTCCCAGGCCACTTTATGGTGACTCTGCATGTATTAACACAGGGCGGTGGTGCCAACATTGCCATCCTGGCCATGCTTCACCTTCTGCCCACAAATTTGGCAAATGGCCATGTTCACCTCTTCTGGCGGCCTAACAAAAAATTGCTACACTGCCGAGTATGGCATTTCCCCCCCCCAACACTCTGCGCTGACTGCTTGCTACCACTGCCTCCATGAACCGCTGCACCACTACTTTCCGGGCCGGAAGGCTCCTACGAAGAGGGTGGTCTACCCCAGCCACGTTTGGCATCCGACCTCCCAATGCTGCCACCCTGCTGACTCACAGCCACGCTGCCACCCTGCTGGCTCAGCCACTGCCTCATGCGCAAGCTGCCACCCTCTTCTACTGATGATGATGATGATGAAGCCTCTTCTTCACCTGGCTCCCAAGTGCGATCGGCTACATCATCATCATCATCTGCTAACATCTGTCTGCATGTCACTAATGTCCCCCTCAACGGTCTCAGGGCCAGGAGCCTGACAGCTCGCAACACCTGCTGCCACGACTATCATCATCACTACTTGCCCGCCTACCGGAGGAAGCGGTGGATGTCTCCTACAGATTTTGGCTGGGCTGACTGTCCTCTAGTCGCTCATCCTCACTGAAAAGTGAAGCCGAGCTTACGGCATATAATACTTCTTGCGCTGAGAGAACTGAAAATAACAGGGGGAAGATTCAGGACAGATGGGGGCACAGGGCCTGTTCCCAGGCCATGCTAACTAAGCGTCGTGTCAGGGGAGCCCACCAACTCTTGGCTGGGGGTGTCTGATGTCACTTGCGACGAAGTCGAAGACCGAGTCAACCATTCAAGAACCACTGGGTTGCTGGTAAAGACACTACCGCTAGATGACACCGGGAGTTCAGACCTCTCGCTGCGACTCCTGCTGCCACCCCCCTTCTTCTGCTGCCTGCGACAGAAATATTTTGGCCACTTCCTGTTTTTTCATTTTAAACGGCCTGTCACCTGTCTGTATGACATACTGTATAATAATAGAATTAAAATGAAAATAATACCCCCCAAAAAAGGCTGTAGTAGAATGTTACTTCAACGTTTTTTTTTTTTAAATAAATGAACTCCCCTCCCCCAAAAAAATAACAATCACAATTCACTGCAGAAGGTCAATTAAGACGTATTCTTTTTCCTATTACTACACCCCAAAAAAATAAATATAGCAATCACAATGCACCGCAGAATGGCTAATGGGTAGGCCGGCAAACGGAGCACGGCACCAGCAATCCTCCGGTCCTCGGGCTTGTATCTTCACACCCTTTGTTATGATCAGATGATTTATGTAACCTTTTCGTACTTATGAAAAAAATAAGTATAAAATGTGAATAAAATAATAATTTACACAGAATGGCTAATGGGATGTACGTATATTTCCTTTTTTCACGTAAATGGCTGTAGTACAATGTAACTTCACCACCGAACGGCACTTATGACATATATTGTTCTTTTTTTTTTCCTATTAATACACTCTCCCCAAAAAAAGTAAAACAATGAAAAATCAACGCAGAACAGCAAATAGGACTTACATATATTTCCTATTAATACACCCCGTCAATGGCTGTAGTACAATATAACTTCACCGCTGAACAGCAATTATGACATATTTTTTTAGTTTTTTTCCCCTATAAATACACCCCCCCAAAAAAAGGTAAAACAATGTAAAGTCAAGGCAGAATGGCTAATAGGACATACATATCTTTTCTATTAATACACCCGGTAAATGGCTGTATCACACAGAACTTGCACCCCAATCACAAGCAAGGTTTGCTAGAATTAGTGATGTATCATATAGTGCAAACAACCTAAAAGCAGCAGTATAACACCAGTTTGGATCCCCAATTAGTGCAGCATGGTGTAATAGAATCGCTCCTATTACCCAGGTTGTACACTCTCCTATTGCACCCTGTTCTCCTTTTTATAGTGTAGATGATGCCTCCCTATTCCTTCCCTACACCTTGACTAATCTTTCCCTGAACTTGTAAATAGTTTTTTTAGCACAATGAAGTTTTTTCTAGCACTGTCCCTAGCGCCTGCTGACGTCTCTCCCTGCACTAAGCACACTGGAAAATGGCAGAATACAAAATGGCTGAGGCTATTTATAAGGCTGTGACATCACAGGGGCCGGCTGCTGATTGGCTGCATGCATGGCATTGTGGGTGATTACTCGTTCCTAGAGTTCTTTGCTCCATGTCCTAACACGTGCAGCAGCCAATTTAGGAAAAAATGCAATTTGTTACCACAAACCGTGAGGAAATTTGGATTTGGTGCGAATCGAATTTTTCCTGAAATTCGGATCGAATTCCACTTAGTCAACTTCAATTCGCTCATCTCTAATAAGAAAAAGGGGGTCAGTCAGCACATCCCAATGCGCAGGGGCACGTTGCTATGGCTGAAAACAACACTGTAAAACAAAACATCCAATGCAACAGCTCTCTGCAAACCAATAAAGTACAAAAATGCATAATAATTGCTAGTGCTATACTTATAAATTAGAGATGCTTGGCAAATCATTTTGTACAAAATTATTTGAGCCCGTCTGCCGCAGGTCAAGGCGATCTCTGTAAGACGGGTTCCTAACACTAAATTCTGACTGTTATGTGCCATGACGGCTACCATAAAATTCAGGGAGTGTAGGTTCCACATGCATGCTGGGCCTGCTTTAATTTCTGTCATCTTTGGTGCCAAAAAGGCCTCCATTATATCCAAGGAATGCAGGTACCAACATGCATGCCGGGCCCACTCCACACCACTCTTGGTGCCAAATGGCCACCAAAGAATGCAATGAGAGTCCACAACTATATCTCTCCTGATGCCAAATGGCTTCCAGTGAATGAGGGGGAGCAAGCCAAGCTATATACTCACACTAATCTCTAATCTCTAATAACAATGATTGTTATAAACACCTGAATATTAATAATTGAAGTGATTGATATATACACTGAACAAAAATATAAACGCAACATTTCCGGTTTTGCTTCCATTTTGCATGAGCTGAACTCAAAGATCTGAAACATTTTCTACATACACAAAAGACCCATTACTCTCAAATAATGTTCACAAATCTGTCTAAATCTGTGTAAGTGAGCACTTCTCCTTTGCCGAGATAATCCATCCCACCTCACAGGTGTGGCATATCAAGTTGCTCATTAGACAGCATGAATATTGCACAGGTGTGCCTTAGACTGCCCACAATAAAAGTCCACTCTGAAATGTGCACAGTTTTGCCTTACTGGGGGAGGGGGGGGGGGAAACCAGTCATATCTGGTGTGGCCACCATTTGCCTCACGCAGTGCAACCCATCTCCATCGCATAGAGTTGATCAGGTTATTGATTGTGGCCTGTGGAATGTTGGTCCACTCCTCTTCAATAGCTGTGCGAAGTTGCAGAATATTGGCAGGAACTGGAACACGCTGTCATATACGCCGATCCAGAGCATCCCAAACATGCTCAATGGGTGACATGTTAGGTGAGTAAAATGGGAGCAAAACTGAAAGTGTTGCGTTTATATTTTTGTTCAGTGTGTGTGTATATATATATATATTGAACAAGAGCAGAGGATTAGGTTCGGCTTCACAAGGTGTAAATGCTGCAGATGCTGCACAGTGAAATTTTGTGAGGAAAATCTGTAGCATTTACAGCACAAGCAGATTGGATAAGAGTTCAGAAACCTCATCCACACATTGTGGATTAAAAAACAAACAAACATTATTTGTCTTGCTTTAGAGGTTTTCAATCGGCAGTATACCAATTTATGCTGTGGGTTTTAACAGTGGCTTTGAAAGGTTATAAGCAGTGGAGGACCCATTGTGATTCCTGAAGCTAGTGGAGTTGTTCCATGTGGCTTTTTCCTTATGGCTCATGCACACAACAGTATATATTTAGCGGTCCGCAAAAAACGGATCCTCAAAAAATATGGATGATGTCCGTGTGCATTCCGTATTTTAACGGAACAGCTGGCCCCTAATAGAACAGTACTATACTTGTCCATAATGTGGACAATAATAGGACATGTTCTATTTTTTGGCGGAACGGACATATGGAAATGGAATATACACGGAGTAACTTTAGTTTTTTTTGCAGACCCATTAAAATGAATAGTTTCACATGTGTGCATGAGCCCTAACTATGATAAAAAGAGATTGCCATGTAAAAACGGAACGGGCACGGAAAGAAAATACGTTTGTGTGCATGAGCCCTTATACTAAAGACAAATGCTTGAGCCAGTTTGCAAGTCCCTTTTTCACCTTATACTCAGTGGGTGGGGGAGAATAGCTAAGCTAAATGCGGCCGAATTTCGGCTTAATTGGCACCAAAACTGCCGTACATGCCCTGCACCACATTTATTATGGGTTTTAGGGGAATCTATTTTAAGGGCCAGATTTATCGCAAAGATATGCCACAAAACTGCATACTTGCAACTTTTTCAACGTCACTTGCACAAACATTTTTGCACAAGTGCCATTTCTCCGCTGGCTTTGTCACTTTCCAGAAAAGGGGCCATGGAAGGGTGGGGCTGGCCAGTTTTCTTGCATAGAAGAACACTGAAATCTACACCAGCCAGACTCTCAGAGTGCAGATGCTGTACCTATATTATGACAAGGTGTACCCTTCAGCAGTGTCCCTGGTTATCATAGCCAAGCAATAAACCTGCCCCTGAGACTTTAAATGAGATCGAAGGGCGGCAGGGGCGTACCTATAGTGGAAGAAGGGGAAGCGGCTGCTATGGGGCCTCTGAACTCAGAAAGGGCCTGTCTGGGAGGAGGACCAAAAGATTTTGTCCAATTTGTACAATGACATTATATACAGTGACATGACATACAGTATATACCTGTAGGAAATGGACAGAGCAGCTGCCTGGTCTTGACTAGCTGCAGGAGTGGGGGTTGCATGGGAGGAGGGGGTTGGGAAAAAAAGTGCTGGGACAAGGCGCCCTATCAAAAATTTGCTGTGGGCCCAGTCATTTCTATTCATGCCACTGATGGGCACCAAGGTTGACAACTGTCCTTGAATTTACAATCTGCAAAATACAGGTGTCCTTGAAGTATGCACTGTACAAGGACTATTTAGGAACTTGTGCAGTGAATGAAGGGAAACATGCTGTCATGTACAGTAGGCTGGGGAGAAAAGGGGTGTTGTCAGGGCCGTCTTTAATATTGATTGGACCCTGGGCAAAAATTTACTTGGGCCCCCTGGATCCCGCCTTCCCACACCCTAGCATGCAATCACGCCCTCCACCACAACACACACACAAAAAAAAAAATCCACACACCTCGTAGAGTAGTGAACTACTACTGCAGTATTATTTATTTAGGGACTGTAAGGCCTCATGCACACGACTGTGCCGTTTTTTGCGGTCCGCAAACCTGCAAAAAACGGAAGCCGCCCGTGTGCCTTCTGCAATTTGCGTAACGGAACGGGCGTCCCATTGTAGACATGCCTATTCTTGTCCGCAAAACAGACAAGAATAGGACATGTTCTATTTTTTTGGCGGGGCCACGTAACGGAGCAACGGATGCGGACCCAAACAACGGCCGTGTGCATGAGGCCTAAGCACATGCAGTCTCAGGAGTGGTCCTCACCACACCCCTGCCTTGCAGCCTCACAGGAGTACAGGACCAGTATCTGTACACGTATGTATGGCATAATTGGGATGCACATCACACATGACATGACACAGGTCTTTACCAGGCTGCAGGCCAGCAGACACGTTATTATTGCCACATGTGTCACATGCCACTACTGACTGTACAGCCGTTCAGAGTTCAGACACTTCACAGTTCCACTTCCTTCAGAAAAGCGAGCCTGCCGTGCACTCCAGCGACTTACAGATAGAGGCAGTGGCGTTGCTATGGCTGGTGTCACCCTTTGCTCAGGGGGGCCCTCATGAATATAGTTTAACCGTTTATGTGCAAAAGAGAAAAAAAGAAGTCACTATGTCAGCTCCAATCAGATATCTGCACATAGACCAAGAGTCTTGGTCTATGTGCAGATTGATATCTGATTGGAGCTGACTTCTTTTTTTCTCTTTTGCACATAAATGGTTAAACTATATTCCTTAGTGAAAATGACCAGTCCACACCATGAGGGCCCCCCTGAGCAAAGATTAGTAAATGTGGCCGGTGGTCGCCCCAGGCCACAGTTCAGCAGACAGAGAGAACCCAACCCCTTATGTCTCCCGTCTCTATAATAATCCCCCACTAATGGGGTTATTTAAATTACTGATCGATTATTAGACGACAGACGAGAGAAATAAGGGATTCTCTCTGTCTGTCTGCTGAACTGTGGCCTGGGGGCCACCACTGGCCACATTTACTAATCTTTGCTCAGGGGGGCCCTCATGGTGTGGTGTGGAATGGTCATTTTTACTAAGGAATATAGTTTAACCGTTTATGTGAAAAAGAGAAAAAAAAAGAGGTCACTAAGTCAGCTCCAATCAGATATCTGCTCTGCACATAGACCCAGAGTCTTGGTCCATGTGCAGATATCTGATTGGAGCTGACTTCTTTTTTTCTCTTTTGCACATAAAGGGTTAAACTATATTCCTTAGTGAAAATGACACCATGAGGGCCCCCCTGAGCAAAGATTGGCCCCCAGGCCAGTTCAGCAGCAGACAGAACCCAACTCCTTATGTCTCCTGGGGCCGTCCGTCTCTATAATCCCCCACTAATTTATGAATGGATCTGGGGTGGTTAATTATTAATTTGGTGATCAGCCTGAGCGGTCTAAATTTCTAATGTAGAATTAATTCAATATATATGCGTGATTTTTGCTTTAAAGCCTTTACCTACCGAGTCCTCCCCTCCTGGCGCGGCAGTGGCAGGTCTGGTCTGGCCTGTAGGTAAGGTGAGTGAGTCACTGGTGCCTGGTCTGGTCACGTGAGGCCGTGACTCACCACCCAATCCCTTTAGCTCCGGACCGGAGGCGGAGACTTATTCCCTGCTGCTGGCTGCTCCGCCGTGGCTCCACTCTACTCGGCTGCGGTGAGTCACATCACACACCCCTTTTACCACGTGACGGCGGGGCGCCGACGTGCTTGCTAACTAAGCAGCGCAGCACAGTTGTAACTTGTTCTGAAGAGTGTCTGCTGCGCTGCTGCATAGTGAATCGGAGTCGGGCGTCGGGCCCCCAGGAGCAACTGGGCCCGGGGCAGCTGCCCCTTTTGCCCTGCGGCAAAGACGGCCCTGGGTGTTGTAATGGTCAATTATACCACATGCTAGTCTACACTCCTCCTCTAAGTAGTCAGGGCGCCCCTGCACAGCTTATTTGCTGCCCCCAGAGCCAACAATCTTGAGAGTGCAAAATGTATAGGTTAATTACAAACTCTAAGGCTTTTACAGATTCAGCCAGGAAGTTATGATGGTGCGGTTCCTTTAAGGCAGGCCGGGTGGTGGTCCCATGCTCTTTCTCCGGTGCTTGTGTTTATCTGCCCTCAACGACCTGTAATTGGAGAAGAATCGCATGCAAGGGCAGGCGTGAATAGGATATATTAAGCTCAGGGGTGCAGATCTCACTTCCTCTTTGTATCTGCAGCCTGGCTGTTTCCCTCCCATCCTCCCTCTTTTCAAAATGTGTTGATTATGTTCTGTTGCTTTTTTTTATATTAATTACATTTGTATTTTCCTAGATGTCACAGCTGGTGGTTTCTGGGAGGATTGTGTCCCGCTTCTTATCGTCAGATCACCTTGATGGACAGTGAATATGTACTTGTGAAGATTAGACATGATGTTGTGTGAAGATTAGACATGATGTTTAAGAGTGGACTTCCATGTTTTTGTTATTAATAAAGCTTCACACCATATTCAGACATGTTTGGTCATCATTATTTGGGAGTATAGTTGGTTAACAGGAGGAAGATAAATGTGGGGGGTATCTTGCACCAGTCATGGCGGAGGGAACTATACCCCTTAATTATAAGGGAGCATTATGGCTGTAACTGATGTACGGGACTGCGGCTCTCACTGACACAGAGGACACTGTGTCTGTTACTTATATAAGGAGCATTGAGACTTAAAAGCACCCCTGGCACCCCAATATCATCAGCCCACAAACAATACCAGCCCTTCCCCTCATATTGTAGAAAGTCCACAATAGAATTTTTCTTATCTAAAAGTACAGAATACTTTAAAAAGACAATGAAACAGTACTGTAAAATTAAATTCCATGGAGCATAGTGGAGTACATGTATGTCACAGGTGGCCATAGATTGTCTTGATTGGGCTCAGGAACTGACAGGTGCCAACTATGTTGCACAGCTGAAAACTTTTTGCACTGGTTGAAATTTGCACAGGCTTGGCATCTTAGTACTCCTTTGAAATAAAACGTAAAATATGAAATTTAATAATAAAAATTAAAAAATGCCCTTTTGCTCAGTTATATAATAATATAAACATAATGGGTATTGCAGCGGCGAAAAATGTACTTCATATTACAGGATAAGATAAATTATCCTACATGGCAAACACTGTAAAAAAAAAGGCACTAGCGCGAACTGGTGTTTATTAGTCCCCTAGCACCCCTTCCTTAATAAAAAATTGTATGAATAATGATGAAAGAGTTTTATTTACCCCCAAATGCTTTCACTAACCAAAGAACGAGCCCTCACACAGCTTCTTAGAACAAAAGGTTATGGTTGTCAGATAAATGCATGCATACGTATAGACACAGACTTACAAAGGAGTCCACTGTGCTTCCTCTACACCGTCAGTCTACGGGCCACAAGGTCATTTTCTTCACTTCCTGCTAACTCCCTGATGTCAGTGCCAAAATACTTTATACATAAGGTGGCAATCCTAGGACAATGGTGAAGTTGCAGGTGGCAGCCTATAGTCTAACTATTCAGGCCATCCGTTCAGCAGGACACTTTTGACACGCTTGGATCAGTAATATGCATGTTTTTTTTTATTGAAAGTATATTGATTGAAAAAAACTAGTCTAGAGAAAGGGTTAATGAGCTGAAATCTGTAATTTGTGGTAGACAAATGGGTTAATAAACACATCCTGGGGGCGGGTGGGGGCTATGAAAAGTACAGGGTTAATAGACCACCTTTTTTTCTGTTTAACCCCACATCTGCGTTGTAAGTTGTAGGGGCTGGTTTGGCTGCTTAGAAGAAGACTGGAGGGAGACAGAATGAAAGTACCCCGGACATTATGGAGGGGTACACATGGCCATATTGGCATTGCCTGGTATCTGCTTTTGTCCCTGAGCTAGGATAATTTTCTGCCCAGTGACAAGATGTGTATTTTTAGATGCTGGATTTTGGAGGGCAAAGATTTTACCGCTCTTTGTGGGATCACTGGGCAGAAGTTTGATTTTGCCCGGTGATTTGCCCATAATTGGTCCAGGTAGGTAACCTCTGGTATCCCAGGGTCTCGGGTAGGGTTACCTGAGCCCTGGTAACAAGGGCTGATTGGTGGATGGGTGAGGAAACGGGCTATAAGTATCTGAGCTCCGCGGGCTGGTTTTGCCTTTGATCTGCACCTGCCTGTGGAGCCAGATCGTTCGTGCCCGCATCGCCTGTGAGGATTCTCTGCCGCTACCTGTGATGGACGTCCTGATGGATGAACTCTCCTCCCGAGCCTCTGAAGTGGGTGCCCCGGCTTGGATCCAGGAGTGCCTGCTTCAGCTTCGTGGTCCGCCCTTCCATCCGGCTGAGGAACCGTCTGCCGTGTCAGCTGTGTCATTGCATGAGCTCGGGGACTCCGTTGGCGGTGTTCCAGTGGGAGCGTTGTCTAAA
The DNA here is from genome assembly GCF_905171765.1 of Bufo bufo. Classification (NCBI taxonomy): domain Eukaryota; kingdom Metazoa; phylum Chordata; class Amphibia; order Anura; family Bufonidae; genus Bufo; species Bufo bufo. The sequence goes on along the minus strand of NC_053391.1, from coordinate 411,557,203 downwards.
GGAGGTCGGGAGTAGCAGCATGAAGTGCACAATGAAGGAGTGACGCCGGGATCCCGCGAGAAGAGCCGCAGGTAGAGGAACCAGAAGAGGAGGTTGTCACGGAACCATGAACCAGACGTACAACAAGAGATAAGTGAAAATAAGAAGGCTTTATTGAAAATAAAGCTGTAAAGCAAAAGTCCAAACGGATGGTGAAACCGAGCAGAGTCTTTGCGAAGCCAGAGGTCAGGAACCAGAAGGGTAGTCAGACGAAGCCAGGATCAGGAACCAGCAGGGTAGTCAGACGAAGCCAGGATCAGGAACCAGCAGGGTAGTCAGACGAAGCCAGGATCAGGAACCAGAAGCAGCAGCAGTCTTAGAAGCATGTGAACACAAGAGGACCAAGCAAGGAACTGAAGCCACAGACCTCCTATATATATGAGCTAGGCATCCAGCTCCTCCCAGTGGGAAGGAGGAGCCGCAGGGTGGAAGGCTACAAGAAACCCAGAAACCAAGATGGCCGCCAGCACATGTCAAACGAAGGAGAACAGCAAGAAGGTAAGACCATGACAGTACCTCCCCCTCAAGGGAGCCTCCTCCGCGGAGCACAAAACGGTTTCTGAGGGAACCGTGCGTGGAAGGCTCGGAGCAAGGCAGGAGCATGGACATCTGCGGAGGGAACCCAGGAACGCTCCTCTGGACAATAACCACGCCAATGGACCAAAAACTGCAACCGACCGCGGACCAGGCGTGAGTCCAGGATATTGCTCACCTCATATTCCTCACGATTGCCCACTTGGACCGGACGAGGCCGAGGAACCGAGGAAGTGAAACGATTACACACCAGTGGCTTCAACAGGGAGACATGAAACACGTTGGAGATCCGCATGCCAGGAGGAAGCGCAAGGGCATAGGCTACCGGGTTTACCCTGCGAAGCACTCGGAAGGGACCAACAAAGCAAGGCGCCAGCTTGGGAGTGGGCACTCGAAGGTTGAGGTTGCGGGTGGACAACCATACACGGTCTCCGACCTGGTAGGAAGGAGCAGGCGCTCGTCTGCGATCAGCCTGGAGTCTCTGGCGCTGCGCAGAGACCTCAAGGGACTTCTGGATCTGTACCCAAGAAGCACATAGGACGGAAAGGTGATCCTCCACAGCCGGAATATCCTGGGGAGAGAATACCTCCGGTAACACGGCAGGTTGGAACCCATAATTGGCCATGAAGGGAGACGTCCCAGAGGAAGAGTTCACCGCCGTGTTCCTGGCAAACTCAGCCCAAGGCAGGAGTTCAACCCAATTGTCTTGGTGATCGGAGACATAGCAACGAAGGAATTGCTCCAAGGCCTGATTGGATCATTCTGCGGCCCCATTGGACTGAGGGTGGTAGGCCGAGGAGAAGGAGAGATGAATCCCCAACTGGGAGCAAAAGGCGCGCCAGAACCTGGACACAAACTGACTCCCCCGATCCGACACAATCTCCTTGGGCAAACCGTGCAACCGGAAGACCTCCCTGGCAAAAATCGTGGCCAACTCTTGTGCAGAGGGTAACTTCTTGAGAGGAACACAGTGGCACATTTTGGAAAACCGATCCACAATCATGAGAATGACCGTATGGCCTCGGGATGCAGGGAGGTCCACAATGAAATCCATCCCCAGGTGTGACCATGGGCGCTCCCCGGTGGCTATGGGTTGCAGAAGGCCCAACGGAAGGTGCCGAGGGGACTTACTCTGGGCACAAACGGAGCATGCCGCTACATATGCGGCGATGTCGGAACGTAGGGAAGGCCACCAGAACAGACGTGAAACAGCCCAGGACAGCTGATTCTTTCCAGGATGCCCCGTGGTCTTGGAGTTATGGTAGGTTCGCAACAACCGAGTGCGCAACTCCTCAGGCACAAAACATCTGCCGTTGGGTCTCCCAGAGGGAGCACCAGATTGAGCCGCCAAAATCTGCTCACCCAGGGGAGAGGTCAGGCTGGTGCGAATGGCGGCCAGGATCTGATTCGGAGGTATGACCGAAGTCGGAATCGACTCCTCCCTGGACAGCTCGGAGTACTGCCGTGATAAGGCATCCGCCCTTATGTTCTTGGAACCGGGTAGGTAGGAGACCACGTAATTAAAACGTGACAAGAACAGAGCCCATCTGGCCTGACGTGGTGTCAATCTCTTGGCCTCAGAAAGGTAGGTCAGATTCTTGTGGTCCGTCAGGATGAGAACCGGAACCACCGAACCCTCGAGCAAGTGCCTCCATTCTTTAAGGGCCTGCACGATGGCCAATAACTCCCTGTCACCAATCTGATAGTTGCACTCCGCGGAAGACAGTTTCCGGGAGAAAAACCCACAAGGAAGCAGAGGACCCTCTGGTGTTCTACGCTGAGACAGAAGGGCGCCTACTCCCGTCTCAGACGCGTCCACCTCGAGGACAAAGGGCAACCCAGGGTTAGGATGCGACAGAATCGGAGCCGACACAAAGGCGGACTTTAGGGCCTCAAAAGCTCGGATGGCCTCGAGCGGCCAGACCTGGGAATTACTGCCCTTCCTGGTCAGATCCGTGAGAGGCTTGGCCAGCATGGAAAAGTCCCTGATGAACTTCCGATAATAATTGGCGAAGCCCAAAAAGCGCTGCAGGGAACGAAGACCACTGGGCTGGGGCCACTGTAAGACAGCCGAAACCTTCTCAGGATCCATGGAGAACCCCTCAGCGGAAATGATGTAACCTAAGAAGGTTACCTGGGATCGGTGAAATTCGCATTTCTCAAGCTTACCGAACAGCTTGTTCTCTCGTAACCGTTGCAACACTCGTCTGACATCCAGAATGTGGGCCTCCATGGATTCAGAATATACCAAGATGTCATCCAAATAGACCACCACACACTGCTGCAACAGGTCACGGAAAACATCGTTGATGAATTCCTGAAAGACTGCGGGCGCATTGCACAACCCAAAGGGCATAACCAAGGATTCGTAATGACCGTCCTGGTGTTAAACGCGGTCTTCCACTCATCGCCCGCCTTGATCCTTACCAGGTTATATGCCGCCCTCAGGTCGAGTTTGGTAAATACCGTGGCCCCTTTAAGGCGATCGAACAGCTCGGAAATCAAGGGTATCGGGTAAGCGTTCTTGATCGTGATGCGATTGAGACCCCTGTAATCGATGCAAGGCCTCAACTCACCGCCCTTCTTTTTCACAAAGAAAAATCCAGCCCCTGCCGGGGACGAAGATTTGCGAATGTGTCCGCGTGAAAGCGCCTCCCTCACGTACTCCTCCATGGCCTCATTCTCCGCTACCGACAGTGGATAGACTTTGCCGCGAGGAGGAACGGCACCAGATTGTAACTCTATGGCACAATCGTATGGGCGGTGCGGAGGTAGGGCAACCGCGCGCACCTTATCGAATACATCCCGGTACTCCTCGTATTCAGGAGGCAACAGAGAGTCCGAGGAAGTACACAGCAACTTGACAGACCCATGGATGCAACTAGCCCCACACTGCGGTGACCACGAGAGGATCTCGACCGATCTCCAATCGAAAGTCGGATTATGCTTCTGGAGCCAGGGGTACCCCAAGACCACCGAGTAGTGTGGAGACGAAATAACCTGGAGGCAGACCGACTCTCTGTGAACGGCACCAATGGCTATCCCCACTGGAAGGGTCTCATGAGTCACGTGTGGCGGCAGAAGGGGTCTGCCGTCTATCGCCTCAAGAGCCAGTGGGGAACCTCGAGCCTGCAGAGGAATGGAATTGGCGGCAGCGAACACACTATCAATGAACAAACCACCAGCACCAGAGTCCACCAACGCCTGGGTCGTCACCGAGCCCCCGACCCAGGAGAGGACAACAGTGATCAGTGGTTTGTCAACACGGGAAACCGGGGACGAGGAGACTCCACCCAAGATCTGCCCCCGACAGGATCTCAGGTACGAGCGTTTTTCTCGGACGGTTCGGACATGCCAACCGAAAATGCCCACCGAGACCACAATACATGCATCGGCCCTCGCGTCTCCGGAGTGCCCTCTCCCACTCGGACAGGCGAGCAAACCCCAGCTGCATGGGTTCACCCCCAGACAAGTCATCCCCAGGAGGCGTGGGAGGAGAGGGAGGCACGGGTGGGACAGCAAACGTAGGCACCAATCTGTTAGAAGACCTCCGCAGGTTCTCCTTAAAGGAAGGTCTCTCCCTGAGTCTGGTGTCAATCAAAATCAGGAAAGAAATAAGAGACTCGAGCTCAACTGGTAGGTCCTTAGCTGCAACCTCATCCTTCAAGGCATCCGAGAGACCATGAGAGAAAGCAGCGACCAGAGCCTCATTATTCCAGCCCACCTCTGCTGCCAGGGTACGAAACTCAATGGCGTATTCAGCTACGGATCGTGAACCCTGTCTGATGGACATAAGGAGCTTCGCAGCAGAGGCAGCACGAGCCGGCACATCGAATACCTTCCGAAGAGAAGCAACAAAACCGGAAAACTCGGCAACCACCGGATTGTTGTTCTCCCATAAAGGGCTGGCCCAGGCCAAGGCCTTGTCCGAGAGCAGCGAGATCAAGAAGCCCACCTTTGATCTCTCAGTGGGAAAGGCATGTGGCAGCAACTCGAAATAAATGCCCACCTGGTTAAGGAAACCTCGGCACTGAGTTGGCTCTCCCCCAAAGCGCTGTGGAAGAGGGGCAGAACCAGTCATACCCCGAAACACCGCAGGCGCAACAACAGGTGTCGGGGTAGACTCTGGCGCAACAACCGGAGCGGCAGTAGGAGCGAGCCCAGGAGCGACAACCGACCCATCGGCAACGGGAGCGAAATGAGCCGTGCGTTCAAGCAGGGTTTGCAACGCCACAGCGAACCGACCCAACAAGTGATCCTGCTGATCAAGTCTGGCAACCAGCGTGGGTAGCGAGGATGGCCCTGTACCGTCAGAATTCATGGCTTGGTCCTAATGTCACGGAACCATGAACCAGACGTACAACAAGAGATAAGTGAAAATAAGAAGGCTTTATTGAAAATAAAGCTGTAAAGCAAAAGTCCAAACGGATGGTGAAACCGAGCAGAGTCTTTGCGAAGCCAGAGGTCAGGAACCAGAAGGGTAGTCAGACGAAGCCAGGATCAGGAACCAGCAGGGTAGTCAGACGAAGCCAGGATCAGGAACCAGCAGGGTAGTCAGACGAAGCCAGGATCAGGAACCAGAAGCAGCTGCAGTCTTAGAAGCATGTGAACACAAGAGGACCAAGCAAGGAACTGAAGCCACAGACCTCCTATATATATGAGCTAGGCATCCAGCTCCTCCCAGTGGGAAGGAGGAGCCGCAGGGTGGAAGGCTACAAGAAACCCAGAAACCAAGATGGCCGCCAGCACATGTCAAACGAAGGAGAACAGCAAGAAGGTAAGACCATGACAGAGGTTCTCCCCATCACCTTCCGAGCATGCGCGGCCGCATCTGCAGGAGAGTAGAGGTGCCGGATCAAGAGGACGTCTGAGACAGCGGGTCAAGGTTCACCATTGTACGGGGTCATCAGCGCAGGGAGCATTCCGGTTTCTAACCCCTCCCCCGCGGATCCCAGGCATTGGGTCGCAGGGTTTGGGGGGACCGGCTGGACAGGAGGATAACAGACTTCAGGAGCGTCAGGTGGACTCGGCTGGATCGCAGGATGGAGCCACTCCAGCAGCTGCTGCAGCTCCTCAACCTGGACCAGGTCCTATGTCAGGTGAGTGGTCTGCTGCACAGCTTGCCCCTGTCATGTCTTCCCTGTCTAGAGTTCTGTCCTCTCTTGAGCTGTTAATCCCTCGGTCCTCAGCTGCCCCCCCTCCTCAGGTTTCTGCTTCTGAACCTGTTCTAAATAATGTTGCTTCTGCTTGGCTCGAAGCTGAGGGGGCTGGGGAAGGTGAGGCTGACAGTATTATCAAACCATTATCTGTTCCACAATGCTTACCAGTTTTTGATAAATCTAAGGGTTCTGAGAATTGTTTTAAGGAAGTCTTACCTTGTTCTGTGTCCCCGTTAGGTTTTCACTTGTCTACAGCTGTTAAAGAAAAAATCTGGAATGGTGAATATGTTGATATTTTATCTCTCCTGCCGGCCTCTAAGGAGTTTGTGTCCAAGTTAAAGCGCAAGGATGAGAGATTGGAGGAGGATAGGCGCCGTTCTATTCCTCCCTCTTTTAATAACTGGTTATTGGCATTCTGTATTTTTGCGGGTGTTTTGGGCGAAAGATGCCCTGAGAAATGCTCTGGTCTGTTTCAACATGTTGATATAGTGTTGGAAGCTTACAAGAGTTTTGGAGGTTTAGGTTGGTTTCAACATGATGAAAATTTCAGGCAGAAATTGGCGGTTTATCCGCATTTACAATGGGGCACCAAGGATGTTGGCTTGTGGTAGAATCTTTTGGTGCCCCAGAAGCTGCCAGTTGCCAGTCAGAGTCTGTCTCCTGCTTGGGGTGCCTTGAAAAGGGGTTTCTGCTTTGCTTATAATGAGTCGCAGTGCAAATGGCCTGCCAGTTGTAAGTACAAGCATGAATGTGGGTTTTGCGGAGCGATCCATCCAATGTCCAGATGCTTTAAAAGAGCCAATTTGCCATTGCAGCCAATGGCAAAAGAGTTTCTTCCTAAAAGCCTTGACGTCGGTAAACCTGGCGAGAATGCTTCCTTGGTTAAACAGGTTCCCAAATCGGCAGATAGCTGACTTGGTAACCATGGGTTTCTCAGAAGGTTTTGTGTTGCCTCCTTTCTCTGGTCAGGGGTGTGTTATGGTTAAAAATTTGCCTTCGGTTCAGCAGTTTCCACTGGTTGTCGCAAAGAAATTGCATAAGGAGGTCGCCGCTGGAAGAATTCCTGGCCCTTTTGCGGTGCCGCCTTTTGAGGATTTTCGTTAATCTCCTCTTGGGGTGGTGCCAAAAAAGGAGGCATGTGCTTTTAGGATTATCCATCATTTATCGTATTCTTTTGGTCATTCTCTGAATGATGAAATTGATACGTCACTAACCAGGGTATGTTATGCTACTTTCAGTGGTTTCAGTGGTTAGGATGTTTGGGAGGGGGGCCTTAATGGCGAAGGCTGATATAAAAGGTGGGGTACACATGGCCATACTGGCATTGCCTGGTATCTGTTTTTGTCCCTGGGCTAGGATAATTTTCTGCCCATTGACAAGATGTGTATTTTTAGATGCTGGATTTCGGAGGGAAAAGGTTTTCCCGCTCTTTGTGGGATCACTGGGCAGAAGTTTGATTCCCCCCCCCCCCGTGATTTGCCCATAATTGGTCCAGGCAGGTAACCTGTAGTATCCCAGGGTCTCGGGTAGGGTTATCTGAGCCCTGGAAACAAAGGCTGATTGGTGGATGGATGAGGAAACGGGCTATAAGTATCCGAGCTCCGCGGACTGGTCTTGCCTTTAATCTGCACCTGCCCGTGAAGCCGGATCCTTCGTGCCCCTCCTGCCCACCCCTTTTATTGTTATGTTTGGCCACGGCCTGGTGAAGGGTGATGTAAGGATAGTCATCCCGTGATGGGATGGACTCTAATAGATATATTTATGGTTAATGGAGTCTGAGTTTATGCCTAGACTCATAAATGGTTCAGTAAGGTTTGTTAATGTTTGGTTTTAATAAACAGGCCTTGGCCATTTTTTACCTCCACACTTTAGTCAGTGTTTCATTAATGTTTTAATATTATGGTTTAAATGGGTTGAAAGGTAGGCAAAATATGCCATATATTGCCATGTGAATCTGCTGCTTCATCTGCTCAGGTCCAGATCACCATAGGAAGGAGCAGCAGGAGCTGGGAGTGGGTCCAAGTGAGACACACAGTCAGGGATAGCTTCCCCCACACAGGACGTCTTGACCTATGAGGACTCTCAATAAAACAGAAGATACTGTTGCTGATATATAAGGAGCACTGTGACTATCACTGATACAGAGGATACTGTTGCTGATATATAAGAAGCACTGTGGCTCTTAATGATACATAGGATACTGTGGCAGATATATAAGAAGCACTGTGGCTCTCACTGATACAGAGGACACTTTGGCAGATATACACTCACCTAAAGAATTATTAGGAACACCATACTAATACGGTGTTGGACCCCCTTTTGCCTTCAGAACCGCCTTAATTCTACGTGGCATTGATTCAACAAGGTGCCAATAGCATTCTTTAGAAATGTTGGCCCATATTGATAGGATAGCATCTTGCAGTTGATGGAGATTTGAGGAATGCACATCCAGGGCATGAAGCTCCCGTTCCACCACATCCCAAAGATGCTCTATTGGGTTGAGATCTGGTGACTGTGGCGGCCATTTTAGTACAGTGAACTCATTGTCATGTTCAAGAAACCAATTTGAAATTATTCGAGCTTTGTGACATGGTGCATTATCCTGATGGAAGTAGCCATCAGAGGATGGATACATGTTCTCATTCTGTTTACGGCAAATTCGGACTCTACCATTTGAATGTCTCAACAGAAATCGAGACTCATCAGACCAGGCAACATTTTTCCAGTCTTCAACAGTCCAATTTTGGTGAGCTTGTGCAAATTGTAGCCTCTTTTTCCTATTTGTAGTGGAGATGAGTGGTACCCGGTGGGGTCTTCTGCTGTTGTAGCCCATCCGCCTCAAGGTTGTGCATGTTGTGGCTTCACAAATGCTTTGCTGCATACCTCGGTTGTAACGAGTGGTTATTTCAGTCAACGTTGCTCTTCTATCAGCTTGAATCAGTCGGCCCATTCTCCTCTGACCTCTAGCATCCACAAGGCATTTTTGCCCACAGGACTGCCGCATACTGGATGCTTTTCCCTTTTCACACCATTCTTTGTAAACCCTAGAAATGGTTGTGCGTGAAAATCCCAGTAACTGAGCAGATTGTGAAATACTCAGACCGGCCCGTCTGGCACCAACAACCATGCCACACTCAAAATTGCTTAAATCACCTTTCTTTCCCATTCTAACATTCAGTTTGGAGTTCAGGAGATTGTCTTGACCAGGACCACACCCCTAAATGCATTGAAGCAACTGCCATGTGATTGGTTGACTAGATAATTGCATTAATGAGAAATAGAACAGGTGTTCCTAATAATTCTTTAGGTGAGTGTATAAGGAGCACTGTGCCTCTCACTGTGGCTGATATATAAAGAGCACTGTGTCTTTCACTGATACAGAGGACACTGTGGCTAATATATAAGGAGTAGAATTGAGCGGACACCTGGATGTTCGGGTTCAGCAGGTTCGGCCGAACTTGAAAAAAAAGTTCGGGTTCGGGACCCGAACTTGAACCCGAACCCCATTGAAGTCAATGGGGACCCAAACTTTTGGGCACTAAAATGGCTCTAAAATAGTCATGGAAAGGGCTAGAGGGCTGCAAAAGGCATCAAAATGTGCTTAAGAGCATGACAACTGTTCTGCAAACAAATGTGGATAGGGAAATGACTTAAAATAACATAAAATACTGAAAAATTTAAAATAACAATCTGGATCTAGGAGTAGGAGGTTGAGGAGGCGATGGATGGGTGGATGTGGCGGTGTAGGTTGACGTGGCGGTGTAGGTGCAAGCGGCGGTGAAGGAGGAATAGGTAGCCAACACTGATTTGTGTTATTTTTTATTTTTAAATTGGGGTATCCCCCAAAATATTGGGACATATAACAAAATAAAACAAAGAATAAGTGCACTTGAGTACAAGAATGGATGGTTGAGGCTGGTATAAATGTCTATTCTGCACAAGATACGGAAAAGTCCTGTGGGATCCATGCCTGGTTCATTTTAATAAACGTAAGCTTGTCCACATTGGCTGCGGCCTGTGATAATGCTCTCTGCCGTACTAAACACACGTTCACACTATACACTGGCTGCAGGGCAGGTCAGCACCTCCAAGGCTGACAAAGCTTTTCCACATTTTGGCCATGCTAACCCTGCCTTCTCAGGTGCTGGTGGTGGCCCAGATGCGTTGGCGACCTCCTCCTCTGCCTTCGCCTTGTGCTTCCACTGTGCCCCCGCTGTCAGGTGGGAATGCTATCATCAGCGTGCGCTTGTAGTTGCACATCTTCCGATCAGTAACAGATGTTTTCACTAAATTTAGTTCCCTGTCAGCAATGCAGAGCAGGGGGTTCATTCACGGCAAAAGGGGGTTCATATCACCCAGCAATAAAACAGAGGATTTAGAGAGATTTAGGCCCCTGTCAGCAATGCAGAACAGGGGTTCATTCACGGCAAAAGAGGGATCATGTCACCCAGCAATACAACAGAGGATTTTGAGAGATTTAGGCACCAGTCACCCGGGCACAGCAGGGGTTCATTCATGGCAAAAGGGGGTTCATGTCACCCAGCAATAGAACAGAGGATTTAGAGAGATTTAGACCCCTGTCAGCAATGCAGAGCAGGGGTTCATTCACGGCAAAAGGGGGTTCATGTCACCCAGCAATACAACAGAGGATTTTGAAAGATTTAGGACCCTGTCAGCAATGCAGAGCAGGGGTTCATTCACGGCAAAAGGGGGTTCATGTCACCCAGCAATACAACAGAGGATTTTGAGAGATTTAGGCCCCTGTCAGCAATGCAGAGCAGGTGCTGGTGGTGGCCCAGATGCGTTGGCGACCTCCTCCTCTGCCTTCGCCTTGTGCTTCCACTGTGCCCCCGCTGTCAGGTGGGAATGCTATCATCAGCGTGCGCTTGTAGTTGCACATCTTCCGATCAGTAACAGATGTTTTCACTAAATTTAGTTCCCTGTCAGCAATGCAGAGCAGGGGGTTCATTCACGGCAAAAGGGGGTTCATATCACCCAGCAATAAAACAGAGGATTTAGAGAGATTTAGGCCCCTGTCAGCAATGCAGAACAGGGGTTCATTAACGGCAAAAGGGGGATCATGTCACCCAGCAATACAACAGAGGATTTTGAGAGATTTAGGCACCAGTCACCCGGGCACAGCAGGGGTTCATTCATGGCAAAAGGGGGTTCATGTCACCCAGCAATAGAACAGAGGATTTAGAGAGATTTAGGCCCCTGTCAGCAATGCAGAGCAGGGGTTCATTCACGGCAAAAGGGGGTTCATGTCACCCAGCAATACAACAGAGGATTTTGAAAGATTTAGGCCCCTGTCAGCAATGCAGAGCAGGGGTTCATTCACGGCAAAAGGGGGTTCATGTCACCCAGCAATACAACAGAGGATTTTGAGAGATTTAGGCCCCTGTCAGCAATGCAGAGCAGGGGTTCATTCACGGCAAAAGGGGGTTCATGTCACCCAGCAATACAACAGAGGATTTTGAGAGATTTAGGCCCCTGTCACCCAGGCACAGCAGGGGTTTGTGTACGCCAAAAATGGTAAAATGTCACCCGACAATTGAAAATAAGAATTTTAGGGCACTAAAATTGGCTTTTTTTAAATTAAAATGGCTCTAAAATAGTCCTTGAAAAGGCTAGAGGGATGTAAAAGGCAGTAAAATGTGCTTAAGAGCATGGCAACTGCTCTGCAAACAAATGTGGATAGGGAAATAACTTAAAATGAAATAAAATAACTAAAAATTACAAATTATTAACCTGCAACTCAGAGAAGGAGGTGGATATGCAGCAATGGAGGAGGAACAGGTAGCCAACAATGTTTTTTTTTAAATATTTTTTATTGGGGTAGGTAGCCCCCAAAATATTGGGACAAATAAAAATAAAATAAAAAAAGAATCATTGCACTTGACTTGAGTACAAGAATGTATGTTTGATGGTGGTATAAATGTCTATTCTGCACAAGGTACAGACAAGTCTTGTGGGATCCAAGCCTGGTTCATTTTAATGAACGTGAGCTTGTCCACATTGGCTGTGGACAAGCTGCTGCGTCTGTCTGTAATGACGCCTCCTGCCGTGCTAAATACACGTTCAGAGAGTACACTGGTTGCAGGGTAGGACAGCACCTCCAAGGCATACAGGGCAAGCTGAACGCTTCCGTGTGACATGATGGAGATGCTTGGTGACGGAAGTGATGTTGTTGGTGGCACATCCTCTGTTTGCTGGGCGGCAGGTGCCAACGTTCCTCCAGAGGCGGAGGAAGAGGCCGAGGCAGCAGCAGAAGAGGGAACAGGAGGGTCCTGAGCCCTTTCTTGGTTTTGAAGGTGCTTACTCCACTGCATCCCGTGTCTCGCATGTAGATGCCTGGTCATGCAGGTTGTGCTAAGGTTCAGAACGTTAATGCCTCGCTTCAGGCTCTGATGGCACAGCGTGCAAACCACTCGCGTCTTGTCGTCAGCACATTGTGTGAAGAAGTGCCATGCAAGGGAACTCCTTGAAGCTGCCTTTGGTGTGCTCGGTCCCTGTTGACGGTGGCCAGTAGCAGGCGAACTGTTTTGGCGACGGCTGCTCTGCTTTTGCACCCTGCTCCCGCTTTTGCTACGCTGTTGGCTCGGTCTCACCACTGCCTCTTCCTCTGAACTCTGAAAGTCAGTGGCACGACCTTTATTCCATGTGGGGTCTAGCACCTCATCGTCCCCTGCATTGTCTTCCACCCAGTCTTCCTCCCTGACCTCCTTTTCGGTCTGCATACTGCAGAAAGACGCAGTAGTTGGCACCTGTGTTTCGTCATCATCAGAGACGTGCTGAGGTGGTATTCCCATGTCCTCATCAGGAAACATAAGTGGTTGTGCGTCAGTGCATTCTATGTCTTCCACCCCTGGGGAAGGGCTAAGTGGATGCTTTTGGGAAACCCTGCCAGCAGAGTCTTCAAACAGCATAAGAGACTGCTGCATGACTTCCCAATTGACTAGCGCCTGTACTTGCTCAGGCCTTACCATCCTTAGAACGGCATTAGGCCCGACCAAATATCGCTGTAGATTCTGGCGGCTACTGGGACCTGAGGTATTAGGTTCAGTAGGACGTGTAGCTGTGGCAGAACGGCCACGTCCTCTCCCTGCACCAGAGGTTCCACCAACACCACCACCGCGACCATGACCGCGTCCCTTATTAGATGTTTGCCTCATAGTTAGCGTTCACAAAGCAAAATAAAAATTGGTTAAGTATGTTAAAAATAATTAACCGCCAATATAAATCCTGATGTAGGGTATTGCACAATTATAATTTTTTTAATTCTATATGACAGCGGTATTTGTGGCCTAAATGTGACTGTAATAAATGCACGTTTAATCAAAAATGACCAGTATTTGAACAAACGTTTTTTTTAAACCGCAGTAACCAAATGGCCGTATTTGTGGCCTAAATGTGACTGTCACCTATGCACGTGTAATCAAAAATGACCAGTATATGAACAAACGTTTTTTTAACCGCAGTAACCAAATGGCCGAATTTGTGGCTTAAATGTGACTGTAATCAATGCACGTTTAATCAATAATGACCAGTATATGAACAAACGGTTTTGTTAAACCGCAGTAACCAAATGGCCGTATTTGTGGCCTAAATGTGACTGTAATCAATGTACGTTTAATCAAATATGACCAGTATATGAACAAACATTTTTTTTAAACCGCAGTAACCAAATGGCCGTATTTGTGGCCTAAATGTGACTGTAATCAATGCACGTTTAATCAAAAATGACCAGTATATGAACAAACGTTTTTTTTAAACCGCAGTAACCAAATGGCCGTATTTGTGGCCTAAATGTGACTGTCACCTATGCACGTGTAATCAAAGATGACCAGTATATGAACAAAAAGTTTTTTTAAGCACAGTCAGCAAAAAGGCTGTATTTCTGGACTAGCAGATATGCAGATAGATAGTGCTGGTGCACTATCGTTGCATAAAATTGTTGCCGATTAGGTATTGATAGTGACAAACTGAAGTAAAAAAAAGTTTGTTTTCAGCAGAAGTTGGCTCAGTGCAGGCTTAAAATAATTATGCACTGCACCCACAAAACACATTGGATTTAGATCGCTGAGTAAAAAGGCAGTTCTTCTTAATATTTCTCCCTGATCTCTCACTGACAGCAGCTGCAGCCTTTCCCTACACTAATCAGAGCAGAGTGACGGGCGGCGCTACGTGACTCCAGCTTAAATAGAGGCTGGGTCACATGCTGCAGTTGGCCAATCACAGCCATGCCAATAGTAGGCATGGCTGTGATGGCTTCTAAGGGCACACAGTTAAACGCTTGTTAATTGGCTGCTGTGCAGCCTTTCAAAAAGCGCCAAGAAAGCGCCGAACCCGAACCCGAACCCAAACTTTTATGTAAATGTTTGGGTCCGGGTCCCGAAAAAGCTAAAGTTCGGTACGAACCCGAACTTTATAGTCCAGGTTTGCTCAACTCTAATAAGGAGCACTGTGGCTCTCACTGATACAGAGGACACTGTGGCTGATATATAAGGGGCACTGTGGCTCTCACGGATACAGAGGATACTGTGGTGATATACACGGAGCACTTTGACTCTCACTGATACAGAGGACACTGTGGCTAATATATAAGGAGCACTGTGGCTCTTAATAATACATAGGATACTGTGGCTAATATATAAGAAGCACTGTGCCTCTCACTGATACAGGGGACAATTTGGAAGATATATAAGGAGCACTGTGCTTCTCACTGTGTTTGATATAAAAAACACTGTGGCTGATAAGGAGCACTGTGGATCTCACTGATACAGAGGACACTGTGGCCAATATATAAGGAGCACTGTGGCTCTGATACCGAGGACACCGTGGCTGATATATAAAGAGCACTGTTGCTCTCACTGATACAGAGGACACTGTGGCTGATATATAAGGAGCACTGTGCCTTTCACTGATACAGAGGACATTGTGGCTGATATATAAGGAGCACTGTACCTCTCACAGATACAGAGGATACTGTGGTGATATACACTGCTCCAAAAAATAAAGGGAACACAAAAATAACACATCCTAGATCTGAATTAATTAAATATTCTTCTGAAATACTTTGTTCTTTACATAGTTGAATGTGCTGACAACAAAATCACACAAAAATAAAAAAATGGAGATCAAATTTTTCAACCCATGGAGGTCTGGATTTGGAGTCACACTCCAAATTAAAGTGGAAAAACACACTACAGGCTGATCCAACTTTGATGTAATGTCCTTAAAACAAGTCAAAATGAGGCTCAGTAGTGTGTGTGGCCTCCACGTGCCTGTATGACCTCCCTACAATGCCTGTGCATGCTCCTGATGAGGTGGCGGACGGTCTCCTGAGGGATCTCCTCCCAGACCTGGACTAAAGCATCTGCCAACTCCTGGACAGTCTGTGGTGCAACGTGACGTTGGTGGATAGATCGAGACATGATGTCCCAGATGTGCTCAATTGGATTCAGGTCTGGGGAACAGGCGGGCCAGTCCATAGCATCAATGCCTTCGTCTTGCAGGAACTGCTGACACACTCCAGCCACATGAGGTCTAGCATTGTCTTGCATTAGGAGGAACCCAGGGCCAACCGCACCAGCATATGGTCTCACAAGGGGTCTGAGGATCTCATCTTGGTACCTAATGGCAGTCAGGCTACCTCTGGCAAGCACATGGAGGGCTGTGCGGCCCTCCAAAGAAATGCCACCCCACACCATTACTGATCCAATGCCAAACCGGTCATGCTGGAGGATGTTGCAGGCAGCAGAACGTTCTCCACGGCGTCTCCAGACTCTGTCACGTCTGTCACATGTGCTCAGTGTGAACCTGCTTTCATCTGTGAAAAGCACAGGGCGCCAGTGGCGAATTTGCCAATCTTGGTGTTCTCTGGCAAATGCCAAACGTCCTGCACGGTGTTGGGCTGTAAGCACAACCCCCACCTGTGGACGTCGACCCCTCATATCACCCTCATGGAGTCTGTTTCTGACTGTTTGAGCAGACACATGCACATTTGTGGCCTGCTGGAGGTCATTTTGCAGGGCTCTGGCAGTGCTCCTCCTGTTCCTCCTTGCACAAAGGCGGAGGCAGCGGTCCTGCTGCTGGGTTGTTGCCCTCCTACGGCCTCCTCCACGTCTCCGGATGTACTGGCCTGTCTCCTGGTAGCGCCTCAATGCTCTGGAAACTACGCTGACAGACACAGCAAACCTTCTTGCCACAGCTCGCATTGATGTGCCATCCTGGATAAGCTGCACTACCTGAGCCACTTGTGTGGGTTGTAGACTCCGTCTCATGCTACCACTAGAGTGAAAGCACTGCCAGCATTCAAAAGTGACCAAAACATCAGCCAGGAAGCATAGGAACTGAGAAGTGGTCTGTGGTCACCACCTGCAGAACCACTCCTTTATTGGGGGTGTCTTGCTAATTGCCTATAATTTCCACCTGTTATCCCATTTGCACAACAGCATGTGAAATTGATTGTCACTCAGTGTTGCTTCCTAAGTGGACAGTTTGATTTCACAGAAGTGTGAATGACTTGGAGTTACATTGTGTTGTTTAAGTGTTCCCTTTATTTTTTTGAGCAGTGTATAATGAGCACTGTGGTTCTCACTGATACAGAAGACACTGTGGCTGATATATAAAGGAGCACAGTGGCTCTTACTGATACATAGGATACTGTGGCTAATATATAAGAAGCACTGTGGCTCTCACTGATACAGAGGACACTTTGGCAGATATATAAGGAGCACTGTGCTTCTCACTGTGTTTTATATAAAAGGACCACTGTGCCTTTCGCTGATACAGAGGACACTGTGGCTGATATATAAGGAGCACTTTGGCTCTCACTAATTCAGAGGACACCGTGGTTGATATATAAAGAGCATTGTTGCTCTCACTGATACAGAGGCCACTATGGATGATATATAAGGAGCACTGTGGCTCTCACTGATACAGAAGACACTGTGGCTGATATATAAGGAACACTGTGGCTCTGATACCGAGGACACCGTGGCTGATATATAAAGAACACTGTTGCTCTCACTGATACATAGGACACTGTGGCTGATATATAAGGAGCACTGTGCCTCTCACTGATACAGAGGACATTGTGGCTGATATATAAGGAGCACTGTGGCTCTCACGGATACAGCGGATACTGTGGTGATATATAAGGGGCACTGTGGTTCTCACTGATACAGATGAGACTGTGGCTGATATATAAGGAGCACAGTGGCTATTACTGATACATAGGATACTATGGCTGATATATAAGGAACACTGTGGCTCTCACTGATACATAGGATACTATGGATGATATATAAGGAGCACAGTGGCTCTTACTGATACATAGGATACTATGGCTGATACATAAGGAACACTGTGGCTCTCACTGATACATAGGATACTGTGTCTAATATATAAGGAGCACTGTGGCTCTTTCTGATGCAGAGTACACTGTGGCTGATATATAAGGAGCACTGGGGCTCTCACTAATACAGAGGACACCGTGACTGATATATAAAGAGCACTGTGGCTTATACATAAGGGGCACTGTGGCTCTCACGGATACAGATGACAATGTGGCTGATATATGAGGAGCACTGTGGCTCTCACTGATACATAGGACACTGTGGCTGATATATAAGGAGTACTGTGGCTTTCACTGATACAGAAGACACCGTGGCTGATATATAAGTGGCACTGTGGCTCTCACGGGTACAGAGGATACTGTGGTGATATATACGGAGCACTTTGACTCTCAGTGATACTGTGGCTAATATATAATGAGCACTGTGGCTCTCACTGATACCGAGGATGCTGTGGCTGATATACAGTCGGTCCATAAATATTGGGACATCGACACAATTCTAAATTTTTGGGCTCTATACACCACCACAATGGATTTGAAATGAAACAAACAAGATGTGCTCTAACTGCAGACTGTCAGCTTTAATTTGAGGGTATTTACATCCAAATCAGGTGAAGGGTGTAGGAATTATAAGAGTTTGCATATGTGCCTCCCACTTGTTAAGGGACCAAAATTAATGGGACATAATAATAATCATAAATCAAACTTTCACTTTTTAATACTTGGTTGCAAATCCTTTGCAGTCAATTAAAGCCTGAAGTCGGGAACGCATAGACATCACCAGACGCTGGGTTTTATCCCTGGTGAAGCTCTGCCAGGCCCCTACTGCAACTGTCTTCAGTTCCTGCTTGTCCTTGGGGCATTTTCCCTTCAGTTTTGTCTTCAGCAAGTGAAATGCATGCTCAATCGTATTCAGGTCAGGTGATTGACTTGGCCATTGCATAACATTCCACTTCTTTCCCTTAAAAACTCTTTGGTTGTTTTTGCAGTATGCTTTGGGTCATTGTCCATCTGCACTGTGAAGCACCATCCAATGAGTTCTGAAGCATTTGGCTGAATATGAGTAGATAATATTCCCCGAAACACTTTAGAATTCATCCTGCTGCTTTTGTCAGCAGTCACATCATCAATAAATACAAGAGAACCAGCTCCATTGGCCGCCATACATGCCCATGCCATGACACTACCACCACCATGCTTTACTGATGAGGTGGTATGCTTAGCATCATTAGCAGTTCCTTCCTTCTCCATACTCTTCTCTTCCCATCACTCTGGTACAAGTTGATCTTGGTCTCATCTGTCCATAGGATGTTGTTCCAGAACTGTGAAGGCTTTTTTAGATGGCGTTTGGCAAACTCTAATCTTGGCCTCCTGTTTTTGAGGCTAACCAATGGTGTACATCTTTTTGTGAACCCTCTTATTCACTCTGGTGAAGTCTTCTCTTGATTGTTGACTTCGACACACATACACATACCTCCTGGAGAGTGTTCTTGATCTGGCCAACTGTTGTGAAGGGTGTTTTCTTCACCAGGGAAAGAATTCTTCGGTCATCCACCACAGCTGTTTTCTGTGGTCTTCCGGGTCTTTTGGTGTTGCTGAGCTCACCTGTGCGTTCCTTCTTTTTAAGAATGTCCCAAACAGTTGTTTTGGCCACGCCTAATGTTTTTGCTATCTCTCTGATGGGTTTGTTTTGTTTTTTTCAGCCTAATGATGGCTTGCGTCACTGATAGTGACAGCTCTTTGGATCTCATCTTGAGAGTTGACAGCAACAGATTCCAAATGCAAATAGTACACTTGAAATTAATTCTGGACCTTTTATCTGCTCATTGTATTTGGGATAATGAGGGAATAACACACACCTGGCAATGGATCAGCTGAGAAGCCAATTGCCCCATTACTTTTGGTCCCTTAACAAGTGGGAGGCACATATGCAAACTGTTGTAATTCTGACACCGTTCATCTGATTTGGATGTAAATACCCTCAAATTAAAGCTGACAGTCTGGAGTTAAAGCACATTTAGTTTGTTTCATTTCAAATCCATTGTGGTGGTGTATAGAGCCAAAAATGTTAGAATTGTGTCGATATCCCAATATTTATGGACCTGCCTGTATAAGGAGCACCGTGGCTCTTACTGATACATAGGATACTGTTGCTGATATATAAGGAACACCGTGGCTCTCAATGTTACATAGAAAACTGTGACTGATATATAAGGAGCACTGTGCCTCTCTCTGATACAGAGGACATTGTGGCTGATATATAAGGAGCACTGGGGCTCTCACTGATACAGAGGACACTGTGGCTAATGTATAAGAAGAAGTGATGGAGAAGAAGGGATGTTTCGCGACAGCGAATCCGCGTTCAAATGTTCGCGGACTGCGCATTCGCGGCGGGTCCTATTTACTTTAATGGCAGGCGAACCTGAAAATCCTTCAGGTCATATTTGCAGCCACTAAATACTTACTAGAAGTGCACAAATAGTCCCACAACATGGACAGTGACATACCAGAGTGGGAACAATGGCAAAAATTCCCACAAAAAATATGTATTTTAATCAGGGGCCATTTTTTTGTGTCTTAAAGGTAAACTCTCAAAAATGTGCCCTGCTGGAGCCTAGAATTTTTTATTTTTTTTTAGGCCAAGGGAGTACAGGCCCCCAAAATTAGGCATTCACCTGACAGAAAAGAACAAGTGATTATGTGGCTGGAGGTACATTAGGCGGCCACTGAATAACAATTTTACTGTAGACCAGTGGAGTACAGGTCCTAAAAATTAGGCATTTACCTGACAGAAAAGAACAAGTGATTATGTGGCTTGAGGTACATTAGGCGGTCATTGAATAACAATTTTACTGTAGGCCAGTGGAGTACAGGCCCTAAAATTTAGGCATTCACCTGACAGAAAAGGCCTTTTATGCCACTGTATATACATAAGACAAGGACCATTCTTTGTTCTGGGTGGTGGCAGATATGTTTGGGCTGGCATGAGGAAATTCAATTACACGTGGTCGACACCAGTGTTGAATTGCTCCGAGATCCATGCCTCATTCATTTTTTGAAATGTGAGGTAGTCCACACTGTCGTGAGCTAGGCGAATGCGCTTATCGGTCATGATCCCCACTGCTGCACTGAACGTCCTTTTGGACAGGACTCTCAACAGGATGTTTGCCATGCACGGCACGTGTGTCATTTTGCCCTGTTTCAGCGCACTTAGCAGATTGGCACCGTTGTCGCACACCACTTTACCAACTGTCAAATTGAGCGGGTTTTGCCACTGATCGGCCTGTGAAAGCAGAGCTGAAAGCAGTGCAGGACCAGTGTGGCTTCCAGGCACAACAGCCGCAGCACAGTATGCCAACGTCTCACCTGGCACGTCGAATTGGTTCTGGGGAGCTTTGGGGGTGTAGCGGGAGAGGCAGTAGCAGTAGAAAAGGAGGAGTCAGCCGAAAAGGAGGATGGAGTCGGAGGAGGAGAAGAAGAGGCAGGCCTGCATGCAATCCGTGGCGGTAACACCAAATCCACACGGGTGCCACGGGTTACATGCTTGACGGCCGCCAGAAGGTTCAACCAGTGGGCAGTAAAAGTTATGTACCTTCCCTGTCCATGTTTGCTAGACCACGAGTCTGTGGTCAGATGTATCTTGGCACTGATACTGTGTGCCAGAGGTATATTCACTTGCCGCTGAACGTGGCCATATAGCTCTGGGATGCACTTCTGGGAGAAATATTTCCTTCCGGGGACTTTCCATTGCAGTGTGCCAATGGCCACAAATTTTTTAAAGGCCTCCACCGGTTTATATGGCGGTAGTTAGCAGGCTAGCAGTTCCGACAAGCCAGCGGTCAGCCGTTGGGTAAGAGAGTTATCCGGCGTCATCAACTTTTTACAGCTTGAACATTTAGGCCATGGAAGCATGCCTTTTGCCAGATGAACGCGACAACGGCACGGTGGAAGGTGGAGGACAAATGGGAGGAGAGAGGAGAAGGAGAAAAGGCAGGACGTGGAGCGCCGGGAGTGTGGCTTTGTGGGTTCTGATGGTGTTGCTCCCACTGGGCTTGGTGATGGGAGGCCAGGTGCCTTTTTAAGGTGGTTGCCCTAGGTGAGTGTTGGGCTTACCGCAACTTATGTGTTGACAGCACAGACTATTGTCAGCAGCTGACACGTTAAAAAAAGACCACACTGCGGAGCCATGTGCCGGCGTCCTGGGAGCGCCGGATGTGACCATGCTTAGTGGATGTCTCACTTCAGTTACATTTGCAGTCTGCTTTTTGCCTCCGGTGCACTGCGAGTTCTGCCTGCTTCTCCTCCCAATCTGCTGCTCAGTCTCTCCCTCTGAACTAACCTCCTCTTCCTCTCTTGTGGGCACCCATGTGACGTCCATCGACAAGTCATCATCGTCACCTTCACTACCACTGACATTAGAGATCTCGAAGTAAGCAGCAACAGCTGGGACCACCCTCCTTGGGCTGATCTGGGTACTGTCGTCAGACCGCTGGGTGGCGGCCGTTGCTACCTCCTCTTCCTTATCCGATGCCAAGAATGGCTGCGCATCGGTACGGTCTGGGAATGGATGGGAAAATAATTCCTCTGACTCAAGTGAAGGGGCTATGGTGGTGGTGGTGTCTTTGGGGGTGTACACAGCAGAGAGCGAGGAGGGTGCAGATACAGTAGATGAGGAGGGTGCAGAAGCCGAAGGCTGAGTGAGCCACTCAACTAACTCTGGTTACGTAATCGCACGCACCTTCTCTAACTTCCCACTTAGGCTCCGGCCTGGTGCACCTGCCCGACCCCTACAACCCCTGTGGAATGGCCTGCCTCTTCCTCTGCCTGTCATTTTCAAAATGACCCTGTGCCAAAGTCCCTATAGAAGACCAGTATTTGTGGAAGCAGGTATATCACAGGCCTCAATCAATATTTGGTGGCAGCTGGTATATCAAACCACTTAATCAATATTT
The DNA here is from genome assembly GCF_905171765.1 of Bufo bufo. Lineage (NCBI taxonomy): Eukaryota > Metazoa > Chordata > Amphibia > Anura > Bufonidae > Bufo > Bufo bufo. The sequence goes on along the minus strand of NC_053391.1, from coordinate 411,535,157 downwards.
GGTGGCAGCCGGTGTATCGCAGGCCTCAATAAATATTTGGTGGAAGCCGGCATATCAATCTATCAGTATTTTGTGGAAACAGGTATATAGAACCCCTTAATGAGTATTTGCTGGATGCTGATATATCAAACCCCTTAATCAATATTTGGTGGAAGCTGTTATATCAAAGGCCTCAATCAATTTTTGGTGGAAGCCGGTATATCAATCCCCTCTATCAGTATTTGTGGAAGCAGGTGTATCGCAGGCCTCAATTAGTATTTGAAGGAAGCAGGTATATCAATCCCCTTAATCAGTATTTTGTGGAAGCAGGTGTATCGCAGGCCTCAATCAATATTTGGTGGAAGCAGGTATATCAATCCCCTTAATCAGTATTTTGTGGAAGCAGATATATCAATCTCCTTAATCATTATTTTGTGGAAGCAGGTATATAGAACCCCTTAATCAATATTTGGTGGAAGTAGGTATATCGCACCCCTCAATCTGTATTTTGTGGAAGCAGGTATATCAAACCCCTTTATCAGTATTTTGCGGAAGCAGATTGTCACGGCTGTATGTGAGCAACAAGAGCATACACAGTGAAATAACTACTGACCGGACCCAAACTAGGGAGGATAAAGGGTGACCCCTGTCAGACCCTAAAAATTCTCCCTATGCTGCTAAGCACATGTCCAGATCCAGATGGTGGATCGAGACATGCCCGCGTACCTAAGGCTGATGACCACTGTAACCCCTACAATAGTGGAAGAGGCACGGCCACCGGTGCCCTGCTCAGAATATGGACGGAACCGGGGTCGCCTCGGATCCAGTCAGCAAACAAACAGAAACACACAATGTCTGCACACTTAACTGAAGGAGCTGCAGCAGCAGTGAAAACAGATCCAAAGTCAGCAGACACTATCCGAAGTACTTGCTTCTGCAGAACTCAGGTCCATTGAAAGATAGCACACAAGTGAAGATACAGCTCAAATGAAAAGTATAATCCGCACCCTACAAAGGAGGAGGGGTGATTTAAAGGCAGAGAAATCAAACACAGGAGGGACAGCTGGGAGGAAGGAAACAGAAAGTAAAGATCTCATCACAGGGGCGGAGAAACAGAGCAGAGAGAACTCCTCCAAGCTCTAGTAGTGACATCATCACAGGGGTGGAGAAACAGAGCTGTGAGAACGTCTCAAAGCTCTGGTAGTGACAGTACCCCCCCCCCCCCTCTACGGGTGGACTCCGGACACCCAGGACCCACCTTCTCAGGATGAGCCTTATGAAATGCCCTGATGAGGCGAGTGGCTATAACCGCCTCCAGACCGCCTAACGCAGGATCGCGTTCCGGAGGAGGCAGCGCTGCGCAGAGTCACGCATATACGCGTCATCGCGCGAGACGCGAGATTTCGCTCAAAGCCGGCCCGCGCATGCGCATCGCGGGCCGGCAAAAGTTAGAGGACAAGTTCGTCACCAGCCTGCCAGCCACGATCATTGGCTGGCAGGTTGGCGATTTTCAAAAAAACTAATCACAAGCCATATAACAGATCATATTAGTAAATATGATCTGTTATATGGCTTGTCTGCTCCTCTGCTGGTCCTTTTCGTCGGTTGGATCCAGCAGAGGAGCAGGCTTCACAGTGAGTAGCACCAACAGTACACTTTAGCCCCAGATCACCCCCTGCACCCCAATTAACCCTTTGATCACCCCTTTGATCGCCCCTGTCAATCACTAGTGAAAGGAAAAAAGTGATCAGTGTAAACTGTCATTTTTTTTTTTTCACTGGTATTGACTGTTAGGTTTTAGGGATAGTTTAGGCCCCTTTGTTAGGTAGTTTAGCGTCAGTTAGCGCCCAGCCCACCGCACCGCAGTCCCTTATTCGCTGATTAGCGTATCGCTAATCAGCATTTGTACTTTTATAGTATCTGTAAGTGATCAAAACTGATCATTGTCAGATCTATAATAGTATTAGTGTCACTTTAGTTCGCCCTCCACCCAAAACGCAGTGTTTGCCCGATCAGGCCTCATCGGTCGCCCACACGTGCGTTCACCCACGCCCGCCCCACCTCAGTGACAAAAAATATATATTTTTTGATCACTGCACATTCACTTTACACGTGCTGCGGCGATAAAAAAATCAGTTTTGATATTTTTTATCAACCGCAGCGGCCTCCGGTACTTCGCTAGCCTCCCCTTTGTAAGACAGGCTTGCTTTTTTTCTTGGGTAGTCTCAGGGAATACCCCTAAATTTAGTAGTCCAAATGTCAAACAGGGGGTATTCTTCTGAAGAGGCCTACAGGATTCTGACCCAGTCGGATGAGGAATGGGAACCCTCATCTGACGAATCTAGCGGGTCAGAATATGAACCTGTAGAAAGCAGTGGCACTCTGACCCAAAGTTCGGACGAGGAGGTGGAGGTCCCTGATAGCACCAGGCGTACCCGGCCCCGTGTCGCTAGACCACAGGTCACGCAGGATCCGCTTCAAGAGCAGCAGAGTGGGGCTGGTGCTGCCGGATCACGTGGTGAGGCATACACCAGCAGCGCAGCCCTCCCTGGACCTAGTACCAGCACTGCCGTACAACATGGTGAAGTGGCGAGCACCAGAAGGGCAGTTGAAGCTGGTACGGTGGCACGTGCAGTAGTTACCCTGTCGCAGCCACTGCACAGACAGGCCCGTAGAGCCCCTAGAATCCCTGAGGTGCTGGCAAACCCTGATTGGCAGTCACCAACTTCAGCCGCACCATTAGTTCCCCCTTTCACCGCCCAGTCTGGAGTTCGGGTTGAGATGGTTTAGATCGGTTCGGCCCTGGGATTTTTTGAGCTGTTCTTGACTGCGGAGCTCTTGGACTTAGTCGTGGCAGAGACAAACCGGTATGCCACACAATTTATATCCGCCAACCCGGGAAGCTATTATGCCCAGCCTTTCCGGTGGAAACCAGTCCAAGTTTCCGAAATTAAAATTTTTCTGGGCCTTCTCCTCAACATGGGTCTAACTAAAAAGCATGAATTGCGGTCATATTGGTCCACGAACCCGATTCATCACATGCCCATGTTCTCTGCTGCTATGTCCAGGGCACGATTTGAGGCCATCCTGCGTTTCCTGCATTTTAGCGACAACACCACCTCCCGTCCCAGAGGCCACCCAGCTTTTGACCGGCTCCACAAAATTCGGCCCCTCATAGACCACTTCAACCAGAAATTTGCAGATTTGTATACCCCCGAGCAAAACATCTGCATAGACGAGTCCCTAATACATTTTACCGGGCGCCTTGGCTTCAAACAATACATCCCAAGCAAGTGTGCCCGGTATGGGGTCAAATTGTATAAGCTTTGTGAAAGGGCCACAGGCTATACCCACAAATTTCGGATCTATGAGGGAAAAGATCAGACCCTGGAGCCGGTCGGTTGCCCTGACTACCTGGGGAGCAGTGGGAAGACAGTCTGGGACTTGGTGTCACCCTTATTTGGCAAGGGGTACCATCTTTATGTGGACAATTTCTACACAAGTGTGGCCCTCTTTAGGCATTTGTTTCTAGAACAAATTTGCGCCTGTGGCACCGCGCGAACTAGTCGCCGGGGCTTCCCCCAACGGCTCGTTACCACCCGTCTTGCAAGGGGGGAGAGGGCTGCCTTGTGTAACCAAGAACTGCTCGCGGTGAAATGGAGAGACAAGCGTGACGTTTACATGCTCTCCTCCATTCAAGCAGACACGACAATCCAAATTGAGCGAGCAACCCGTGTCATTGAAAAGCCCCTCTGTGTCCACGACTATAATTTGCTCATGGGAGGGGTCGACTTCAATGACCAGATGTTGTCTCCGTATTTAGTTTCCCGACGCACCAGACGCTGGTATAAGAAGGTGTCTGTATATTTAATTCAATTGGCTCTGTACAATAGTTTTGTTCTCTACAGTAAGGCTGGGAGAACACGATCCTTCCTAAAATTCCAGGAAGAGATCATCGAGAACCTCCTGTATCCAGAAGGTTCCGTGGCCCCATCCACCAGTGTAGTTAGCCGTCTACACGAGCGACATTTCCCCAGTGTCGTTCCTGGTACCTCAACCCAACCGTCACCCCGAAAAAGATGTCGTGTCTGTAGCAGGAGTGGAATAAGGCGTGACACCCGCTATTTCTGTCCTGACTGTCCTGACCACCCTGCCCTATGCTTTGGAGAGTGTTTCCGGAAGTACCACACACAGGTACACTTAGCATATGGATTGCATCTCACAGGACAGGCACACAGGGCTATTAGGGCCCTTTTACTCACAGCTACTGCAAACCTCTCCTTTCACCTGGGATAAAGTGCATAATGTACTTCGCCACATTTTTGGGCGCTTTGCACATTGTCCCATGGGGAAGGAGAGGTTTGTCCTATAAAAGGTAAAAAAAAAAAAAAAAAAAGTAAGCAAAAAATTAACTTCAGTTAAAAAAGTTAAAAAAAAGTTTATGTTCTGTTCAAAAGTTATTATAAAGTTAATAAAATTTATTGTGAGGGGCCCTGGGACAAAACCGCACCCACACCCACCTCGGAAGCATCCACCTCAACAATAAAAGGTAAGGAAACATCGGGATGCACCAAGATGGGAGCAGACGCAAAACTCTCTTTAATCTTAGAAAAAGCTGCCAGCGCCTCCTCCGACCAAGAGGAAAAATCCGCCCCCTTTTTTGTCATGTCAGTGAGGGGTTTGACAACAGAGGAATAATTCAAAATGAACTTTCTGTAATAGTTCGCAAAACCCAGAAAGCGCATCAAAGCCTTCTGATTCTCAGGAAGCTCCCACTTAAGCACAGCACGGACCTTCTCCGGATCCATGCGAAAACCAGAAGCAGAGAGGAGAAAACCCAGAAATTGAATCTCCGATACCATAAAAACACATTTCTCCAGCTTGGCGTACAATTTATTTTCCAGCAGAATCCGCAGAACCTGAAAAAGATGATCCTGATGGGTCTGAACATCAGGGAAAAAAATATAAATATCATCAAGATACACCAATACAAATTTCCCCATTAAATTGTAGAAAATACTGTTAACAAAATGCTGAAAGACGGCCGGAGCATTCATCAGGCCGAAAGGCATAACGAGATTCTCGAAATGCCCGTTAGGGGTATTAAAGGCCGTTTTCCATTCATCCCCCTCTCTGACCCTGACTAGGTTGTACGCGCCTCTCAAATCCAATTTGGAAAAAACCTTGGCCCCAACAATTTGGTTGAAGAGGTCCGGGATCAGAGGAAGGGGATAGGGATCGCGAATCGTGATACGGTTCAGCTCCCTAAAATCTAGGCAAGGTCTCAGAGAGCCATCTTTTTTTTTAACAAAAAAAAACCAGCGGCAACAGGTGATTTTGACGGACGAATATGCCCCTTATCGAGACTCTCAGAGATATAGGTTCGCATTGCGATTCTTTCCGGTTGTGAGAGATTGTAGAGGCGTGCTTTTGGCAGCTTGGTGCCGGGAATGAGGTTAATGGGACAGTCAAACTCCCGGTGAGGAGGTAGCTCCTGAACACCGCTCTCGGAAAACACGTCCGAGAAATCAGAGAGAAATGATGGCACAGTTTTAGTAGACACCTCTGCCAAAGTCGCTGTGAGACAATTCTCTCTACAAAACTCACTCCACTCATTTATTTGCCTTCCTTGCCAATCAATAGTGGGGTTATGTCTAATGAGCCAGGGTAACCCCAAAACTAGAGGAGAAGGCAATCCGTTAAGGACAAAACAAGAAATATCCTCCACATGAGTGTCACCTACAGCTAACCGTATATTGTGAACAATGCCCTTCAGGGATCTCTGTGAGAGTGGAGCAGAGTCAATGGCAAAAAAAGGTATATCCTTTTCTAATGTGCAAACCTGAAAACCATGTATGGCTACAAATTGAGTGTCAATAAGATTGACGGCCGCTCCACTATCGACAAAAATTTCACAAGAAATGACTTTGCTCTCTAGCGCCACCTTGGCAGAAAGGAGAAAACAGGAACTGCAGGTCAGAGGAAAAGCATCAATTCCTACATCAACTTTGCCCAAAGTAGCAGATGAAGCAGAGTTTGATGATTTACCTTTTGAGGTTTTTCTCTTATTATCACTCTTAGTACAGTTCATGAATTTCCTAGACGGACAAACATTTGCCAAATGACCTATGCCCCCACAACAAAAACACACCATTCTCTGAGGATTAAATCCTCCTTTATCAGGGGCAAGTCGACCTAGCTGCATGGGCTCCTCCTCAGAGGGGACCGAGACAGCATGAGGCCCCTGCACACTGAATGAGTCCGCACCACTGCCCCTAGACTGACAATGGCTGGACAGAGAGGTCTCGTTTCTTTCTCGTAAGCCTCTTTCACACTTGCGTTGTTGGGATCCGGCGTGCACTTCCGTTGCCGGAGGTGCCCGCCGGATCCGGAAAAACGCAAGTGTACTGAAAGCATTTGAAGACGGAGCCGTCTTCAAAATGCTTTCAGTGTTACTATGGCACCCAGGACGCTATTAAAGTCCTGGTTGCCATAGTAGGAGCGGGGAGCGGGCGAGCGGTATACTTACAGTCCGTGCGGCTCCCGGGGCGCTCCAGAATGACTTTAGCGTCCCGGCAACTCAGGTCCATTGAAAGATATCACACAAGATAAGATACTCAAGCGAGAGATACAGCTCAAATGAAAAGTATAATCCGCACCCTACAAAGGAGGAGGGGTGATTTAAAGGCAGAGAAATCAAACACAGGAGGGACAGCTGGGAGGAAGGAAACAGAAAGTAAAGACCTCATCACAGGGGCGGGGAAACAGAGCAGAGAGAACTCCTCCAAGCTCTAGTAGTGACATCATCACAGGGGTGGAGAAACAGAGCTGTGAGAACGTCTCAAAGCTCTGGTAGTGACACAGATATATTGCACCCCTCAATCAGTTTTTTGGGGGGCAACAGGTATATCACACCCATTGTAAATAGTTGTTCCAATAAATCTTGTCCCTCTATATACCTGTGGAATCACAGCAGAACCGCACACAACTGCTGCACAATACAAATGCACTATATACTTTCTATGTTAGAAAGTATATTATAGGTATATCACACACCTCAATCAGTTTTTTTTGGGGCAACAGGTATATCACAGCAGAACCACACACAACTGCTGCACAATACAAATGCACTATAATCAGGGGCGTAGCTAAAGGCTCACGGGCCCTGGTGCAAGAGTTCAGCTTGGGCCCCCATTCCTTTAGTGCTTGTTGGCAAGGGGCAGGTGAGCACATAGCCTTCCTGCTGCCAGAGGCAAACATTGAAAGGGCACCCCCTCATGCCAAATTCTTGACCTAACCCTTTCCCTCCAGCCAGAGGTGTAAATTGAAAAGCATGCACTTTCTATAATGTCAGTGTCTTATGTGGCACAAGGGTTTTTGGGCCCCCTCAGGCTCCTGGGCCCGGTAGCGACTGCTACCTCTGCACCCCCTATAGCTACGCCCCTGACTATAATATACTTTCTATATTAGAAAGTATATTGTAAGTATATCACACCCCTAAGTATATCGCGCCTATCGATAGCACACCTATACTAGTCCTTAAAAGGACTTTTGTGGTCCTATTAGCTAGCGTTTGGTGTCCCTAGCAGTCTGTCCCTGCTCCACAAAGCAGCCTCTCCCTACACTGGCAAAACACAGAATTTAAAATGGCTGCCAGATCGTGTTCTATTATAAGGTGGGGGTGTGTCCATGTGCTGAAATGTCACAATTGGCTGTCCTGTCCCACCTGATGGATGTGTCATGGGTTAAAGTTTTGCCCAATGCAAAAGAATATGGCGCATGCGGACATCGCCCTATGTTCACATGTTCGGCGAATCGCCAACGAGCAAAGTTCACCGTGAAACTACCGCCAGGTGAACCGCAAGGCCATCTCTAATAAGGAGCAATGTGGCTCCCACTGATACAGAGGACACTGTGGCAGATATATAAGGAGCACTGTGGCTCTCACCGATACAGAGGACACTATGGCTGATATATAAGAAGCACTGTGACTCTCACTGATACAGAGGACACTGTGGCAGATATATAAGGAGCACTGTGGCTCTCACCGATACAGAGGACACCGTGGCTGATATATAAAGAACACTGTGGCTCTCACTGATACAGAGGATACTGTGGCTGATATATAAGGAGCACTGTGCCTTTCACTGATACAGAGGACACTGTGGCAGATATATAAGGAGCACTGTGGCTCTCACCGATACAGAGGACACCGTGGCTGATATATAAAGAACACTGTTGCTCTCACTGATACAGAGGATACTGTGGCTGATATATAAGGAGCACTGTGGCTCTCACTGATAGATAGGATACTATGGCTGATATATAAGAAGCACTGTGGCTCTCACTGATACAGAGGACACTCTGGCTGATACATAAGGAGCACTGTGCCTCTCACTAATACAGAGGACACTCTCCTGATATATAAGGAGCACTGTGCCTCTCACCGATACAGAGGACATTGTGGCTGATATATAAGGAGCACTGTGGCTCTCACTGATACAGAGGACACTCTGGCAGATATATAAGGAGCATGGTGGCTCTTACTGATACATAGGATACTGTGGCTGATATATAAGGAGCACTGTGCCTCTCGCTGATACAGAGGACATTGTGGCTGATATATAAGGAGCACTGGGGCTCATACTTATACAGAGGACACTGTGCCATATATCTAAGGAGCACTGTGGCTCTCATCGATACAGAGGACATTGTGGCTGATACATAAGAGGCACTGTGGCTCCCACAGATACAGAGGATACTGTGGCTGATATATAAGGAGCACTGTGGCTCTCACTGATACAGAGGACACTGTGTCTCATATTATATAAGGAGCACTGTGGTTCTCACAGATACATATGATACTGTGGCTGATATATAAGGATCACTGTGGCTCTCTCTGATACAGATGACACTGTGGCTGATATATAAGGAGCACTGTGGCTCTCACTGATACAGAAGACACAGTGGCTGATATATAAGGAGCACTGTTGCTCTCACTGATACAGAGGATACTATGGCTGATATATAAAGAGCACTGTGGCTGATATATAAGGAGCACTGTGGCTCTCACTGATACAGAAGACACAGTGGCTGATATATAAGGAGCACTGTTGCTCTCACTGATACAGATGACACTGTGGCTGATATATGAGGAGCACTGTGGCTCTCACTGATACAGAGGACACTGTGGCAGATATATAAGGAGCACTGTGGCTCTCACTGATACATAGGATACTATGGCTGATATATAAGGAGCACTGTGGCTCTCACCGATACAGAGGACACTGTGGCAGATATATAAGGAGCACTGTGCCTCTCACTAATACAGAGGACACTCTCCTGATATATAAGGAGCACTGTGACTCTCACTGATACAGAGGATACTGTGGCTGATATACAAGGAGCGCTGTGGCTCTCACTGATACAGAAAACACTGTGGTTGATATATAGGGAGTTATTTCACTGCCTGTATATGGACGGTAAAAAGAAAACAGCAAACATTTTATTAAATACAATTAAAGTAAAAATTGAGCTAAACCCTATGATAAGCACCACAGGGAAATAAATGGGATCTGTATCCTCACAGAACAAGATATAAATTGTTATATTCAGGTTTGATGGTATTGTGTGGGATTACAGTGGTCTATGTTGATGCACACTATGGATATTGGTGCACTATTGTGGAGAGCCAAAAAGGACAAGTCTGGCTTGTCCACATATTATCAGACCGGTCTCTTACTGGATTAAACAACTGGGTATGGCAGTGTCTATATCTCTTGTAAAACAGCTAAGACACATGCATTGAAACAAAGTATCTACTGTATATGTCAAGCGCTATATTCGTTCTGAACTAATGTATCAATGTATCCTTGCAGCTTAGACTAATGTAGCTCACCTTGGATACTTTGTATCCCCATCACCATTTGTACCTTCCTGGTCTATGTGGAACTTAACAGTACACTTTGAGAAAAGAGAGATATACTGCTGGCTAACATAAGTTAGAGGAATCCTATTCTACGTGTTTCATGTGTCCCTTATGTGGACATCTCATCAGGAGATAGTTTTAATCTACTAAGAAATACTTTAAATCCTAAGAGAAGGACATGCAGTAACCAGCTGCACATACAGGGAGTGCAGAATTATTAGGCAAGTTGTATTTTTGAGGATTAATTTTATTATTGAACAACAACCATGTTCTCAATGAACCCAAAAAACTCATTAATATCAAAGCTGAATATTTTTGGAAGTAGTTTTTAGTTTGTTTTTAGTTTTAGCTATTTTAGGGGGATATCTGTGTGTGCAGGTGACTATGCAGGTGACTATTACTGTGCATAATTATTAGGCAACTTAACAAAAAACAAATATATACCCATTTCAATTATTTCAATTATTTATTTTTACCAGTGAAACCAATATAACATCTCAACATTCACAAATATACATTTCTGACATTCAAAAACAAAACAAAAACAAATCAGTGACCAATATAGCCACCTTTCTTTGCAAGGACACTCAAAAGCCTGCCATCCATGGATTCTGTCAGTGTTTTGATCTGTTCACCATCAACATTGCGTGCAGCAGCAACCACAGCCTCCCAGACACCTCCTTGTAAATCTCACATTTGATGATGGACCACAGGTTCTCAATGGGGTTCAGATCAGGTGAACAAGGAGGCCATGTCATTAGATTTTCTTCTTTTATACCCTTTCTTGCCAGCCACGCTGTGGAGTACTTGGACGCGTGTGATGGAGCATTGTCCTGCATGAAAATCATGTTTTTGCACACCTTGTGCTTTTGGGCACTCCAGTGATGTTGCAGCTCTGAAATATGGCCAAACTGGTGGCAAGTGGCATCTTGGCAGCTGCACGCTTGACTTTTCTCAGTTCATGGGCAGTTATTTTGCGCCTTGGTTTTTCCACACGCTTCTTGCGACCCTGTTGACTATTTTGAATGAAACGCTTGATTGTTCGATGATCACGCTTCAGAAGCTTTGCAATTTTAAGAGTGCTGCATCCCTCTGCAAGATATCTCACTATTTTTGACTTTTCTGAGCCTGTCAAGTCCTTCTTTTGACCCATTTTGCCAAAGGAAAGGAAGTTGCCTAATAATTATGCACACCTAATATAGGGTGTTGATGTCATTAGACCACACCCCTTCTCATTACAGAGATACAAATCACCTAATATGCTTAATTGGTAGTAGGCTTTCGAGCCTATACAGCTTGGAGTAAGACAACATGCATAAAGAGGATGATGTGGTCAAAATACTAATTTGCCTAATAATTCTGCATGCAGTGTATGTAGCATGCAGTATGTCCAGCGCTAGTATGGCCGGGCACACCTGCCAGAAAGCGCACCATATATAGGAAAAACCTAGAGGTGGAGGATGGATGTTGTCCATCAGGACTATTACCGGAGAGGAGGCGTGTCCAAACTCGACACCACATAGCCATCCAAGTCCCATAATGTCCTGCCTAGTGCGGCTTTACCCATCCAACATCACTACATTTACATATATCTGTGTGGACCATTAGGTGGCATATTGCTATGTCAATTACAGGGGGGTATCTCGGGAGTAAGTGAGAAACAGCTGGGATGAAAACGAACTTTGAAAAGCTTTTAATGCCTGCATGCTGGGTACAGTCATGGCATAAATGGTGTAATCACAGCAAACAGGAGAAGTCTAGTCATGTTACACTGAAAACCGTGGTGTGACATATCCAAAAACCGCACTGCCTACATATGCGGTAGTGCAGAAAAGTGACCTATCAAGCAGGGGCGTTGCTAGGTCAAAACATTCGGGGCCTGGACCCCTGATGTTTTGTCCCAGTGCCCGAATGTACTACCTGCCTGTTAGATACAACTGTATTGCCATCCTCAGGACAGCAATACAATTGAATCTAATGCACTGAAGAGTTGAAGGACCTGTGACACAACAGGTCATGTGATAAGTACTAAATGCAGTAGCTGAAAAGGACCTGGGATGATGTCACCATCGTGTGACTAGTGCAGGAAAGGACGCTCAGCAACAGTGAAGAGAAGCCCTGGGAAGAGTGCAGCATACGGGTAGGTTACCCGACACTGCTAGATTGTGAGGTGTATTTCCCTTTAAGCCAGTTAGGCCTGTTGCAGGCAATCATTATTCCAGCCAGCAGAGGGAGCCCCCAGTTCAGTATAAATAGGCTAGGGCCTAGCCTAGGAAGTGGTTAGAAGTTTCTGGAGTGAGTGCTGAGAGGATCAGGGCTCACTCAAGAGTGCAGAGATTGCACTACTGGTGTGGAGGGTCATACCCGCCCAGCTTTCCAGGTTAGTTATACCTGAAGTACTCAAAAGATAGAGCCTGCCATCAGGAGGGAAGAAGACCTCTACCAAGTATTTGCTCAAGGGTTATCACCAGGAATTAGGTGTCTGGACCTTGAGGGTATTGCTGCAAGTAGCATAAGAGGGAATCCCTGAACCTAGAAGGCCTATCTCGAAGTTAACCTTGTTGTAAGTAAAAGCCTGAACCACTACTGTTAACTGTATGGTAAAGTGTGGAATAACTCTGGAACTGTATTCTCTGGCTGTTCATCTTACTACAAATCCATGCAGTAAAGTTGACCTGTTGTATGAATACCTGGACTACTCTATTATTCCACCTATCACTACACGGTGTGTCACCGTTCAATTGGCACTGGCGTCACGACGTTTATGAACTGCCTGTTCCAATATTTACCCAGATTGAAGACGACAGTGAATCCCAGGTTAGTGGGTTGCCCTGCACTACGACTCCCCGCATACCCAAAGCGGCTACTGACCCCCTGGGATACTGCATCGCTCTTTTTGGCGTCACAAACAGGATCCGCATGCTTCTGGAGTGCAGAGAAGTGTGAACTGTGTGCTTTAACTATTCCACCACCATATTGCAAGGACTGTACCCTTTATACCCAAGTCGGTGGATTACAAGTGTGCCTGGGAGGATTCGGAGGCGCTGTGCTGTGTTGCGCTACCCCCAGGAAAAGAAAATCGTGTTGTGGATTACAATTTATTCACTTGTCAACATCCCTGCTTGCTGTCAGGGAATGGTGACCAAGATGGCCACCGGCCGCCTGGAGTAAAGTTTCCCGCGCTGCTGAGGACCTTCGTGGGCGGATCCCTTCAAAGACACAGAGAATCCCGCCCCTCTTCATCATTGCACCGCCGCGGCCCTGCTTCTTCTACTTTACCGCGTACTCAGGACGTCCGGCGTCTCTCGAGATTTGGACTGCGCAAACCCGGCGATACCGGTAAGGACTTGTAACCGGAGGGAAGGGGATTGTTCCGGCCCCTTTAGTCGCCAGCGGCCACATCTTAATAGACTAACATGTCAGAACCGGGAGTGCCCGAGCAGCCGGCCCCGGGAGAGCTTGCGGCTCCTAATCATCCTATAGCCCCCAGCATGATGCCCTTTACCATGCCTTACTATTTTGGGGCCCCATGGTTTCCCCGCTATAAAGGAGAGACCCATACCCTAAGAGACTTTAAAGAAAAGTTGCTGGCATTATTCAAACTGTACCCCATAAATGCCGACCAGCAAATGGAAATCCTGCTAGCACAACTGGAGGGAGCTGCCCGCAGAGAGGTATTATCCTGGCCTGCTGCTGAACGGAGTACTCTAGAGCAGATATTCACCCGCCTCAGGGCCACTTTTGAAACAAGGACTGCCTCAGAGATAAAGATGCACTTCTTTGGCAAGAAACAGAAGTCCGGTGAGTCCCTCCGTGACTATGCCCTATCACTTCAGGAGGCTTTAGGGGCTGTAATCCAGATAGATCCCAAGGAGGCTGATAATCAGGACCAGACCCTGAGGGAACAATTTATCACCGGGGTGTCTAGTGAGCAAATAAGGACCCAATTAAAGATGCTGTCCGCCCAGCAGCCTAACAGTACCTTTCTGGACTTTAAAGAACTGGCTATAAAAATTATGGGGTCAGCAGTATCTACGGAGTTGAACACCCCACCTGAGTCATCAGCCTGCAGGCCAAAACCGCTTATCACTAACCAAGCTGAGGCCGGTCAAGCTGTTCAAGCTTCAGCTACCGATACTATTGCCATGCTGACAGAACAGGTAAATCACCTCACCAAAAGTCTAGAGAGAGTGTGCAGAAAAATAGAGGAATGGGAAAAACCCATAATGTCAGAAGAAGAGTTCCTGTCACCTCCTAGGCCATTCCCACCTCCATACCAAGAGACTCACCCCAGGGATCCTGGGAGGCGTAATAGAGATCGCAAGCGGCCCGTGTGTACATACTGCAAAAAGGTGGGACACACAGAATCCACGTGCTGGCAGTTAAACGGGCAACCCCTGAGGCTGAGGACCACCCCTCGGGAGGTAGAACACTAGGTCCAAAGGATCCAAATTGGATGCCACGGTATGTAGGATCCCATCCTAAAATCAATATAGAGATCAACGGGGTCCCCTTTGAAGCCCTATTAGATACTGGGTCTCAAGTCACTACTATTCAGCTGCCCGCCTTTGAAAAATTCTGGGACACCGACCAATTGATCCAGCCGCCTGAATCCTGGGTAGAGATTATCGCCAGCAATGGCAAACCAGTAAAGATTCATGGATACTGGGAACCCACCCTGCAGGTGGGAGAAGTAACCTTACCGCAACAGGGGGTGATAGTAGTACAGGCCGGCGACAGAGGAGGACATCCTGTCATCCTAGGCACCAATGTCTTCAAAAACTGTTATTCAGAAATACTTGCCGTATTACACCAGACTTTGCCCACTGCTTCCTCTGCATCCAAGAGGGTGATTCAAAAGACTATTACTGTGTTAAGTGCCCAGCAGAGGTTTGCTAATGGGAAAGGAGAAATTTGTACTGCCAGGATTCGTGATATTAAGCCTGTGACTTTGCCTCCTAATTCTCAAACTCTTTTATGGTGTCGTGCGGTCCTGGGAGTCCAAGGCCGAGATTATCCAGCCCTGGTGGAACCAATCCAGTTGGAGAACTATCCTTATGTGAGAGCTGCCAAGTGCCTGGTGAACGTCTCCCAAGGTAAAGTACCTGTCCGTCTGATTAACCTGAGTGATCATCCTGTTGCGCTTACTAAGCATTACCCTGTTGCTCAGCTGTCCCAGGTGTCCTTCCAAGACATCATTCGTCTTCCAGTGACAGAGAAGCCGCCAGCTGCAGTCAGCGGATGTTCGCCGGTGACCCAGCCACAAGTGCCCTGGTGGGAAGAGCTCCATGTCGGGGACGAGACTACCCCCCAACAACAACAAGAAGGGATTATACAGCTTGTCAAAGAGCACCACCAGGCCTTCAGTAAGCATGCTACTGACTATGGAGAGGTTAGTGCCATACAACACACCATACCTACTGGCTCACATCCTCCTATCAAGGAAAGGTACAGACCTTTACCGCCTACTTCATATCAGACTGTAAAGGAAATGATCCAAGAGATGAAAGACTCTAATGTAATCCGGGACAGTCGTAGCCCGTGGGCGGCACCCCTGGTCCTTGTAAAGAAGAAGGATGGTGGTATCCGTTTCTGCGTGGATTATAGGAAAATTATTCAAATAACCCACAAAGATGCATACCCACTGCCCCGCATTGAGGAGTCACTAACTGCTCTGGGCTCCTCTGCCTATTTCTCCACATTGGACTTGACCAGTGGCTACTGGCAAGTACCCATGGCCCCTGCAGATAGGGAAAAGACTGTTTTCACCACTCCCATGGGCCTGTTCGAATTCAATTGTATGCCGTTCAGGTTATGTAATGCCCCAGGAACTTTCCAGAGACTAATGGAGCGGTGTTTGGGTCACAAAAACTTCGAAACAGTGCTGCTGTATCTAGATGACGTCATTGTGTACTCAAAAACATATGAAGACCATCTGAAACATTTAGCAGAAGTATTTGAAATCCTTATCAAATATGGCTTGAAGGTAAAACCATCCAAGTGTCACTTGCTCAAACCTGCAGTAAAATACCTGGGGCATGTGGTAAGCGGAGAGGGCGTGCAACCTGACCCTGATAAGTTAGCGGCTGTCCGTAATTGGCCGGTTCCTACTACCGTCAAGGAAGTGAGGGGTTTCCTTGGTTTTGCAGGCTACTATAGACGTTTTATCCCCCATTTTGCTCAAATAGCTGATCCTATCCAGGAACTCCTGAGGGGGCAACCCAAGAAAAGTCCTAGAACTCCTGTGCCCATTGAGTGGAATGAGGAAAGAGAGATAGCGTTCCAATTGTTAAAAAAGAAACTGACCGAGCCTCCTGTGTTAGGTTATCCAGACTACAGCAAGCCCTTCCATCTGTATACCGATGCTAGCAAGCGAGGCCTGGGAGCTGTGTTAGCCCAGATCCAATAGGGAAAAGAAAGGGTGATAGCTTATGCAAGCCGCTCCCTGAAAGGGGCTGAGAAAAATGACCAGAATTATAGTTCCTTCAAACTAGAGTTCCTGGCATTAGTGTGGGCAGTGACGGAGAAATTCAAAGATTATCTAGCCGCCACCCCGTTCATTGCATTCACTGACAATAACCCTCTAGCGCATCTAAATACAGCTAAATTGGGGGCCTTGGAGCAGAGATGGGCCTCTCGCCTTGCCAACTATGATTTCTCTGTAAAATACCATGCTGGGCGTACTAATGACAATGCTGATGCTTTATCCAGGCTTCCCACAGAGACAGCTCCTGATGATGGGCGAGATGCTTGGGAAGATGTAGAAATGCCGGCTTTCTATAACAAATTTGCTCAACAGGATCAGGCTCGAGCTACCAATGACAGAGCTGCAGTTCCTTCACCCTCCAGTAGGCCTGAGCCTAAAGAAGAAAGGTGGGTGAAACTACAGTCTGAAAGTAGAGTACTGGGTGAGTTGTTGGACTTCATTACTAGTGGCAGAGCCCCTGAGAGGATTCGGCGTAAGAGTGCAGATCCCGAACTCATCAAACTGTGGAGACAGCGCCATCAACTCTTCATACAAAAGGGCCTATTGCTACGGAGAAGCCTAGATCCAGTGTCCAACGAAAGAGTACACCAGATTCTCATACCCCGACGAGATGCAGGTATGGTGTTGGAGATGTACCACAATCAATCCGGTCACTTTGGGGTCCAAAAGACTGAGGCTAATATCCGCCAGCGGTTTTACTGGGTGGGCATGAGAGAAGACATTGAGAAGTGGTGTCGGGAGTGTGTAGCCTGTGCCTTAAAACGAAGTGAGCACCATGATCAGAGGGCACCACTGAGACCCATTGTAAGTACCCGTCCTCTTGAACTTGTCGCCATCGACCATGTGAAGCTGGAGCCTAGTCGCTCAGGGTATGCTTATGCCATGACTATTATTGACCATTTCACTAAGTTTGTTGTAGCGGTGCCTGTGAGAGACCAGACAGCCAAGACTACAGCCGAACTGTTCTGGAAACACTTCCTCCTGCCCTACGGATGTCCAGAAAAGATCCTCACCGATCAAGGACCTGCCTTTGAGTCCCATCTGTTCCATGAACTGTGCCGCTTACACAACTGTAAGAAGATCCGGACAACGGCCTACCATCCTCAAGGTAATGGATTATGTGAAAAAATGAATCAGACCTTGATAGAGATGCTGAGGGCCGTGCCTCCTGAAACCAGAGGAGATTGGCCTAATCTGTTGCCACAGCTCATGTTCACGTACAATCATACCATACATTGTTCCACTGGGTATACCCCTTTTTACTTGATGTTTGGGCGCCAAGGGACATTGCCTGCTGATCACTCCTTGGACATACATGTACCTGATTGCATCAACCCATTACCTAATACCAACTGGGTTGCTGAGCACCAAAGGCGATTGAATACAGCCAAAGCTATTGTTCAGGAACGTATGGATTATGCTAGAGACCGACAGCAGAGAGACTATGATCAAGCAGCCCATGCAGAACCCTTGACAATAGGGGCTGTGGTATGGTTAAAAAATAACCGCCGTACAAGTAAACTGGACAGTAAATGGGAGCAAAGTCCCTATGTTGTCACTGCAATCCCAAATGTTGGAACTCACACTTATGAGATCACCCGGGAAGGTAGGGGATCCCAAATTGTACACAGAAACCGGTTAAAACTCTGCCTGACACCAGAACCCAGTGCCGAGAGTTCTAGATCTGAATCCCCTGTGTCAGAGTCAGCAATACAGCCCGAGGATCCTATGCAGGCTGTCAATAATCTAAGGTATGACTCTGATCCCATGCATTGGCTTCTGACACCATGGTTGAACTTGTTGGTGCCCGCTCCGGCACCTAATGTATCTTCACCTCCAGAAGAGCCGGTTCAAGATGCCCCGGATCCAGTCCCCCTTCTAAGGGATATTGTTGTTCCTGTTGTTCCTGACCAAGGTCTCACTGATGGAGACCCTCCTGTTGCTCCTCTCACTTCTACCTCGTTGCTAACGGAAGAGGAGACCCCTGTGTTGAGAAGGTCTACCCGGATGACCAGGGGACGTCCGCCAGTCCGGTTAGGAGACTTTGACTATGCTGGTGGTGTCTCTTCCCGAGCAGTTGCTACTGGTAATACCTTGCTTGACATTTGTGCGCAAGAATGGACTCCTCCACGTGAGCCCTTGCCTGTGATACACCCACAGGAAACCCCTGGGTAGTTCCGTTATTATACTGCAACCAAAGAAAAATGGACTAATCTGGTTCACCTTAAGTCCGCTGTGCCAGGTCGGCGGCCGTGACTAAGAAGTAAGAAGACGCCCCTTTCCCTTGCGTCATTTGGTCATGAAGTTACTAATGTTATGTTTTTCTGTGTGAAATAATTATCTATTATATTTATAATGTAATGCTTAAGTTATGTACCATGTTATGCCGGTTCAGGAAGGTGTGTGAGTACGAGGCCTTACTCACGTTAAAGTCTGGGGGTGTGCAGCATACGGGTAGGTTACCCGACACTGCTAGATTGTGAGGTGTATTTCCCTTTAAGCCAGTTAGGCCTGTTGCAGGCAATCATTATTCCAGCCAGCAGAGGGAGCCCCCAGTTCAGTATAAATAGGCTAGGGCCTAGCCTAGGAGTTAGTTAGAAGTTTCTGGAGTGAGTGCTGAGAGGATCAGGGCTCACTCAAGAGTGCAGAGATTGCTTTCCAGGTTAGTTATACCTGAAGAACTCAAAAGATAGAGCCTGCCATCAGGAGGGAAGAAGACCTCTACCAAGTATTTGCTCAAGGGTTATCACCAGGAATTAGGTGTCTGGACCTTGAGGGTATTGCTGCAAGTAGCATAAGAGGGAATCCCTGAACCTAGAAGGCCTGTCTCGAAGTTAACCTTGTTGTAAGTAAAAGCCTGAACCACTACTGTTAACTGTATGGTAAAGTGTGGAATAACTCTGGAACTGTATTCTCTGGCTGTTCATCCTACTACAAATCCATGCAGTAAAGTTGACCTGTTGTATGAATACCTGGACTACTCTATTATTCCACCTATCACTACACGGTGTGTCACCGTTCAATTGGCACTGGCGTCACGACGTTTATGAACTGCCTGTTCCAGTATTTACCCAGATTGAAGACGACAGTGAATCCCAGGTTAGTGGGTTGCCCTGCACTACGACTCCCCGCATACCCAAAGCGGCTACTGACCCCCTGGGATACTGCAAGAGGCTGAGCTGAGGTCTGCTACACGAGGATAGGTAAGTGAAGATTACTCAGTGTGAGAGGCAGAGCAATGTTGGGAGTTGTAGTTATTTAACTGGGACTGTATGTTAGGGCTGAAGGGAGGGAAGTTATTTACATGGGACAGAGAGGTGGAGTGATGTTAATTACATGGGACTGAAATTTGGAAGTGGCTGGGGTAGGGTGATATTATTTACATGGGACTGTATGCTGAGGGGTAATGTTATTTATATGGGACTGTATGTTAACGGCAGCTGTGGGAGGGAGTGATATTATTTACATGGGATTGAATGTTAAGGGGTAATGTTATTTACATGGGACTGCATGTTGGAGGTGGCTGGGGAGGGGGTGATTTTATTTACATGGGACT
This sequence comes from Bufo bufo, assembly GCF_905171765.1. Lineage (NCBI taxonomy): Eukaryota > Metazoa > Chordata > Amphibia > Anura > Bufonidae > Bufo > Bufo bufo. Next base: position 411,515,207 of record NC_053391.1, on the reverse strand, counting down.
GTATGTTGAAGGTGTCTGGGTGAGGGAGTGATGTTATCTATATGGGACTGAATATTGAGAAGGTGATGTTATTTACATGGGACTGTATGTTGAAGGCGACTGGGGAGGGGTGATGTTATTTACATGGGACTGTATTTTGGAGGGGGCTGTAGATAGAGAGGGATGTTATTTACATGGGACTGTATATTGGAAGGGGCTGGAGAGATGGTGTGATGGTATTTATATGAGACTCTATGGCGGAGGGAGGGAAATAATATTATTTACATGGGACTGTATGGCAGAGGTGCTGAGGAATTATCATTTTTGAGGACTCTAAATGGAGGAATATAACTACAGGGGGCACTGCAGGCGGCATTATAAATACTTGGGTCACTTCAGGGCGAGCATTATAACAGTAGGGGGCGATATAACTACAGGGGGCACTGCAGGCGGCATTATAAATACTTGGGGCGCTTCAGGGAGGGCATTATAACAGTAGGGGGCAGTATAAATACTGGGGGAACTGTGGGGGCATTTTAAATCCAGGGGACATTAGGTGTTCTTATTACTACTGGGGGCTCTATAGGAGGGATCTGCATTATTTCTACTAAGAGCACTATGGGGGCCTTATTACTACTGAGGGGTCTGTAGAGTATTTTTACCACTGGGGGAATAATAGGGGGCCTTATTTTTACTGGGGGCTCTGTGAGGGTATTATTAATACTGGAGGACTTTTCTACTAATGGAGGCACTCTTGTGGAGCATTATCACTGTTGGGTCCAGTAGGGGGCAGAATTACTAATGAGAGCATTCTAGAAGGGAATTACTATTGGTGGGACTGTGAGGAGTACTGTTACTATGGGGGGCACTCATTATTATTCAGGATAGTATTTGGGGGTACAGAAAAGTAAGGAAGCTAAGATGTCTGTGCGTCACACTCTGCAGAGACGAGGTGGCTGAGAGAAGTTGTCCGGACGGAATGGAGAAGATGATGACAGAGAAGATCTACACCAGAGGAGACGTCACCTGGGAGACCCTGGATGTGAGAGGTACGTGCTGCTGTATAGCACATACAGTAAAATTTCTTCAGTGCTAGTGTTTAAGGGGAGGGGGGGGGGGGGGGGAAATGCGGTTGTTCAACTTAGAGAATTGGGCCATATGCATTGGTGCTTGGGCCCCAGATCTTTTGAGACCCTAGCAACGTCCCTGTTGATATGCCATATTTAGAACATGATCTGGGTATCCTCTGACATGGAATCTGTTTCTTAGATCATCAGCTGTCTGTTTAAATTCCAGGTGTTCTGAGCAATTTCTTCTTGCTCTTAAGTATTGTCCTTTCAATATGCCCCTTACAAGAGTGCGAGGGTGCCAGCTTTCCCATTTTTGTAAATTATTAGTAGCAGTGGGTTTGCGATACATCCTGGTACTCAAACTCCCACCTCTATTTTTAGAAATGGACAGGTCTAGAAATGTCATTGTCGACTGATCAATGGTTGATGTGAAAAAGAGACCTAGATCATTTGTGTTGAGTCTGTTCACAAAGTGATTAAATTGTGCTACATCTCCTTTTCACAGAATGAGAATATCATCTATGTATCTCAGCCATAGCTGGATACATGATGACCATTCTTCACATGTGTCACTAAAGACCAGCCCAGGTAGAGGTTAGAAAAGTCGGGGTGCACGGACTCCCCATTGCTACTCCCCTGAGCTGGCGGAAGATTTTATCATCAAAGGTAAAAATATTCTGTTCCAAAATAAAGTTCAGAGGGAGTGGACCAACTCATTATGTGGAATGTAGTGAAGACCTCTCTCCTTCAAACATATTCTACAGTTCGCACTCATGTGGTATGAAGCTGTATATAGGGAACACTGTGGCTCTCACTGATATATAGGATACCATGGCTGATACATAAGGAGCACTGTGGCTCTCACTGATACAGAGGACAGTGTGGGTGATACTGTATATAGGCGGCACTGTGGCAGATTATAGGGAGTATTTTCTGTTATTTGGTGCAGCAGGGCAGTATTTAGTACTGCACTGTGTTATTCCGTTCTGTTTGGGCAGTATTTTGTGCTGCAATATGGCACCTACTTATATTGGCCCCACCTACTTGTGTTAGCTCTGCTTTCTATCACTTTAGGCTTTTTTTTACAGGGCCACTTTAAGTTATCTTGAGCTAAACAATTATTTGTTTCACTCGTTATAAAGCTTTCTAAAAAGTATAAAATCTAACTGCAGCTTGTCAACCATGTTATTTCAAAAAATGAAAGGCGCTGAGAAAGTGCAAAATTTTATAAAACCTGCAGCATATCATTTTGCCATTTCCATACCCTATTTCATTTCCTTTGAAAGGAAGGTAATTTATGGCAAGCTGCTGTACTGTTTTGAAATATTTTCAAATATGTAAATTCAGAAATCAGGAAGTCCATTATATATTCTGCCACAATTAGGGTAGTGTTAAATGCACAATTTATAATCCTATTTGCAAGAATAAATTGTCAAAGTTGTGGATCCACATTATTTTAGGTAATTTGTTTGTTTTTTAATTTAAATTCTATATGTGGATTGTCTTCTTTTATTTGCTCATTCCACTTATGATCTGTAATTTGCTTTCTAGAAGATTATAGGCTTGCCTCTGCCTGCCATCTTGATTGTAGAAATAACTGTCTGTACAGTAGCTCTGGTTACTCCATATCCCGTAATGCTTTAGGGAGGTGTAGACAGATTGTATCTATCAGTTACAGCTACATTAGATTATTCCATATTGTGAGCAGAATATAGTTCTAAGTCACAAGAAAAGGAGGCTTGAGAGGCTGCAGTGTACATTAGGCCTCCATCAGGGCAGTACTGGCATTACTACAGCCAAGAGCCCAGAGCGGCTGGGGGCCTCGGGTTCAACCACATTGAGCCTCTGACATTGGCAGCCTCATTAATATTAATTATTGCAGTGAATATTAATGAATCATGCTCCATATGCATTTACAGAGGGGCCCTCACCCAGCACACAGATTTTTACTCAAAGGAGTATTCTGTTTGGTGAAAGTTATCGCCTGTCCACAGGATAGGGGATAGCTATCAGATCGGTGGGGGTCCTATGTGCAACGGGCTGCTCCGGTCATTTCAGGGGAGCTGCATGGGGTATGGGGCCCCCATTCTCGTAATTGCTGAGGGTCCCAGCAGTAGGATCTCCACCAATCTGATAGTTATCCCCTATCCTGTGGATAAGGAATAACTTTGATCAACCGAAATGCCCCTTTAAAAAACTATTTTAAAGATTTGAACCCTTGACCTTCTCCATGGCAGGCAAGAGACTTATAATTAAGCTATAGACCTGCCACACTAGAGTGATATAATTTAGGCTTAAGGAGCTGTTTTCTGCACAGGCATAATATTAAATAAACAGTATATTCCTAAAATGAAGAGAAAAAAAATTCAGCTATTTTATTTACACAGTTTTCCGATCACCATAAATAATATGTTTACTATAATGAAGAAGTTATTATGATTACAGGGATACCAAATACGTTTTTTAGTTTTTTTAATAGTAAATATTTATTGTAATGGGTTTTGCTCCTTTATTTTTTAGTAACATTAACTTTAGTGAAGTATTTTATAAAAACAAAAGTTTAATTTCTCTGCTGTCTCTTTTAATAAGGAAATTATTTTCTTATATGTACTGGGAATTGATAGCAGGCAGAAAACTTACCCACTAGAAGGGCTCTGCAGTAAGCATGGGATTTTCACATAGTAACACTTTTCGTAGCTACTAGGCTCTGAAAATTCTGTTCAAATATCAGAGTGTTTAGATACAGTAGTGGGTAAGGTTGTTGCTTATTATTCAGAAGGTCTGGGGTTTTATTCCTAGTACATACCGATAAAATTGTTTATATTAAAGGTTATGGAAAAATCATGGAACTTTTATTTTCCTGCTTTTCTTTTATGCTAAATATTTTTTTTTTTAAATGTTATAAAAAAATAACGGAGAAAAAAACATTAAAATAAATGTAACATTTTCACCATTCCTATTATTATTAAATATCAGAACACATTATTTGGTGTCCTTGTAATCATAATAACCTGTAAAATATATTGAACACATTATTTATGGTGATAGGTAAAAAGCATAAATAAAAATGGTGCAAAGGTTTAACCCATAATAAAAGTTGCTCTAAATTAAAATCTTGCTGATGTGTATGGCCAAATGGCCTGACACCCCAAAGAAAGTTATGGCTATTATGGCCATGAATGTGAGAAGGTCCTGGGGGTCTACACAGTTTGTCTGCGTGGGGCCCTGAAGTTCCTGATGGCAGCCCTGCATGTCACAACAGTGTACAAATTCAAGTGCACTGGAGGAAATGACACAGATTATTGATTAGAAATAAATCCAAACAGTTGAGGAAAAGCAGCACTCCAAAACCTTAGTAGGATAGACAATAACTCCCAGTAGCCGGGTACCTGATAGTAATCCAGGATATACTGGTGCACGCAGCATTGGATCCTGGCTCTGGATCCCGGTGTAGACATGAATGGAGTATCCACAGCACTTGTCCAATTAAAGCAGAGGATGTTTTATTAACTAATAGATAGCTTACATAGCGACGTTTTGACTATATAAAGTCTTTCAAAAGACTTTATATAGTCGAAACGTCTATTGCTGTCTATTACGGTAGTTAATAAAACATCCTCTGCTTGAATTGGACCAGTGCCGTGGATTCTCTTTTTACCTCATGATTAAATCATCTACAAGAAACAGAAAGCAGTGAAGATTCCATGACAACAGTAAAATTCACATGATTTAGAAGATTTGCAGTTGTCACCTAGTAAATTATTGAACTTTATCTATGCAACTGCACATTCTGTTTAATAGGTTATCATTCAGAAGCCTAAAAAAGAAAGCAATACCATCAGACATAATTATTGCAAGAAAAAAATACCTTGTGGTTCTACTGTGTAATATGTATTTATGTTTATAGAGGTCAATTGTATGGAATCTCACTTAAAGGGATTATGCTATGATTGATGTAAAAAAAAAAGAAAAAGAAAATCGGACATCATATATTAACACGACAATCTTTTTATAACAAAGATAGAACCAGCCCTGTATCTCACATGGATCCAGAGATCTCCCAATTTACTGCTCCAATTGTTCTGCTATATTTATTTTAGGCAGGCAACTCAGGGGGAGTGTCCTTTCCGAGGCTGCGTGTCCTTTCTGCAGTAGCTCTTTTCCTGTAACTGCCATAGCTTCTAACAAAAGGCTTGTAGCAGTTGAAGATTTAAACTGAGCTTGTGTGACCACCTCAGTTAGGTGTATGGAGAGATGAGGAATAACTTTAATGAGAATCGGTCACCATGAAATTCCTTTGAAGGCAGTAAGCTACATAGCAGGTGGAGATGAGCAAATTGATATATAGTTAATGGGGAAAGATTCAACAAAACTTGTAATTTATTAATTAAAATATCTGCTCTTTCTGCCCTCAGTAGCCATATAGGTGGTCTTATCAGTGATGGATAGCAATCCCTGGTAAGTGTATTTACAGAGATAGCTGTCAGTCACTAATAAGATGGCCCCGTGTACAACTGAGCTCAGAAAGAGCAGAGATTTCAATGTATAAATTAAAAGGTTTGCAGTCTTTTCACAAAAACTATTTATCAGTCTGCTCAGCTTCTTCTGCTCTATAACATGCTGCCTGTAGATTACACTGCATTTCATGGTGACAGGTTCTCTTTAAAGTGGAATTTTTAACACAAATACAAAAATGTTCAAAAATAATGGCTGACAGTTTTGATTCTGTGATGCTTAGGTTTCTTCCAGCACCTGTTTATGATCTTACCTGTCTAGGGATAGCTGTGTAAGTCGTGTTAGAAATGCTTATATGCATAGAACCATTTTTGTACATTTTGTCAGGTTGTGACAATTGCATATCTTCAGTAAATGATATTTTCCATGTAGATATTGGATTTACCAGCTTTGGCAATTCACAATTATTTGTGAGGTGAGGCACCAATGTTGGATAAGTAGATTTAGCTTTTAATATAAGTGCTTTAAATCTAAGGCTACTTTCACACTAGCGTTTTGGCTTTCCGTTTGCGAGATCCGTCATGGGCTCTCACAAACGGTCCAAAACGGATCAGTTTTTCCATAATGCATTCTGAATGGAAAAGGATTCGCTCAGAATGCATCAGTTTGCCTCCATTCAGTCACCATTCCGTTCTGGAGGCGGGCACCAAAACGCTGTCTGCAGCATTTTGTTGTCCGCTTGACGAAACTGAGCCAAACTTGCTTGTGTTCTTTACACTTGAGGCAATTGCACACTACAGCATGTAACTTTTTAGTTTTGGTGTTAATTCACACAATGGAAAGTTCATATAACACAAGTAACCTTGTTGGCAGTTCTGCCTCCAGGAGTCCACAGCAGGCTTTAGGTGGCCTGTTTCCCCAGCGTGCGGCTCTCAGCCCTCCAGCATGCCACAAAGCCTCAGATCCCCCAAAAAAAGACATCTCTGCTGAGCCCAGCTGCCTATTTAAGGACAGCCAGGTGCTGCCAAAACCGGGACTGGCACTTAAATTCAGGTCCGGTATTTGACCTCACCTGGCTGGAAACTAGCCCAGCCGCACATGTTGGGAGGAAAATACCTGCCTTGCCAGACACAACCCCTCACTGTGTTACATACCCCCCCCCCCCCTTTTGTTCAACCCTGAGGGGGTGGACACACGCCAGACAATGCACCCGGGACAGGGCATCCGTGTTTCCCTGCAACCGGCCTGCTCTGTGTTCTACTGAGAACTTAAAGTTCTGCAGAGACAAAAACCATCTGTTGACCCGGGCATTCCTGTCTTTGGCCTGGCTCATCCACTTGAGAGGGGATTGGTCGTTCACCAGGCTGAACTTTCTCCCAACAAATAGCGGAGAGACTCAAGTGCCCACTTGATAGCCAGGCACTCTCTCTCCACTATACTGTACCTGGTTTTGGCTGGGGTGGGCTTGCGGCTTAGGAAGACAATGGGATGCTCCTCCCCGTTGACTTCCTAGAACTGTACAGCACCAAGGCCTACTTCGGAGGTATCCGTTTGTACCACAAACTCCCTCTTGAAGTCGGGCATCTCCAAAACCGGTGACCCACACAGGGCCGACTTCAAAGCGGCAAAAGCCTCTTCCACCCGATCATCCCAGCAAAGTGGGGAACAAACCTCATGTAATAGCTCACCATTAGAGATGGCCTTGCGGTTCGCCCAGCGGTCGTTTCGCAGCGAACTTTGTGCGTTCACGATTCGCCGAACATGCAAACATATGGCAATGTCCGCCGGCGCCATATTTTTTTGCATTGCACCCAACTTTGATCCATGACACATCCATCAGGTGCGACAGGACAGCCAATTGAGACATTTCAGCACATGGACACACCCCCACCCTATAACAGAACCCGATCTGGCAGCCATTTTACATTCTGTGTTTTGCCAGTGTAGGGAGAGGTTGCTTTGTGGAGCAGGGACAGACTGTTAGGGATACCAAATGCTAGCTAATAGGGCCACAAAAGTCCTTTTAAGGACTGGTATAGGTGTGCTATCAATATGTGTGATATACTTATAATATATATTCTAACATAGAAAGTATATTATAGTGCATTTGTATTGTGCAGCAGTTGTGTCTGGTTCTGCTGCAATACCGCAGGTATAATGAGGGACAAGCGCTATTGGAACAACTATTTGCAACAAGTGTTATATACCCGTTGCTCCCCAAAAAACTGATTTAAGGGTTGCAATATACCTGCTTCCACAAAATACTGATTGAGGGGTGCGATATACCTGGTTCCACCAAATATTGATTGAGGCCTGCGATATACCTGCTTCCACAAAATACTGATTGAGGGGTGCGATATACCTGCTTCCACAAAATAATGATTAAGGAGATTGATAGTCCTGCTTCCACCAAATATTGATTGAGGCCTGTGATACATCTGCTTACACAAAACTGCGGATTAAGGGGATTGATATACCTGCTTCCACCAAATATTGATTGAGGCCTGCGATATACCTGCTTCCTCAAAATACTCATTAAGGGGTTTGATATACCTGGTTCAACAAAATACAGATTGAGGGGTGCGATACACCTGCTTCCACAAAATACTGATTAAGGGGATTGATATACCTGCTTCCACAAAATACTGATTAATGGGATTGATATGCCTGCTTACACCAAATATTGATTTAGGCCTGCGATACACCTGCTTCCACAAAACACTGATTAAGGGGTTTGATATACCTTCTTCCACCAAATATTGATTGAGGCCTGCGATACACCTGCTTCCACAAAATACTGATTAAGGGGTTTGATATACCTGCTTCCACAAAATACTGATTGAGGGGTGCGATATACCTGCTTCCACCAAATATTGATTGAGGCCTGCGATACACCTGCTTCCACAAAATACAGATTAAAGGGACTGATTTCCCTGCTTCCACCAAATATTGATTGAGGCCTGCGATACACCTGCTTCCAAAAAATACTGATTAAGGGAATTGATATACCTGCTTCCATCAAATATTGATTGAGGCCTGCGAAACAGCTGCTTCCACAAAATCCCATTTGTCCTCCACTCCACCTTCCACTGTGCCGTTGTCGCGTTCATCTAGGAGAAGGCAGGCTTCTGTAGCCCAAATGTTCGAGCGCAAAAAGTTGATGACGCTGGATAACCCTCTTGCCCAGCGGCTGACCGATGGCTTGTCGGAACTGCTAGCCCACCAACTACTGCCATATAAACTGGTGGACTCGGAGGCCTTTAGAAAATTTGTGGCCATTGGCACACCGCAATAAAAAGTCCCCGAAAGGAAATATTTCTCCCAGAAGGGCATCCCAGAGCTATATGGCCATGTTCAGCGGCAAGTGAATATATCTCTGGCACACAGTGTCGTGCCAAGATACGTTTGACCACAGACACGTGGTCTAGCAAACACGGGCATGGAAGGTACATAACTTTTACTGCCCACTGGGTGAACATTCTGACCGTCATCAAGCATGTAACTCGTGGCACCCCTGTGGATTTGGTGTTAACGCCATGGATTGCATGCAGGCCTGCCTCTTCTTCCCCTCTTACTCCATCGTCCATCTCCTCCTCGGCTGACTCCTCCTTTTCCTCTGCTACTGTCTCTTCCACTGCACCCCCAAAGCTCCTCAGAACCTATTCGAAGTTCCAGGTGAGACATTGCCATGCTGTGCTGTGGCTGTTGTGCCTGAAAGCCAAGAGCCACACCGGTCCTGCACTGCTTTCAGCTTTGCGGTCACAGGCCGATCAGTGGCTAACCCCGCTCAATTTGACAGTTGGTAAAATCGTGTGCGACAACGGTGCCAATCTGCTGAGCGCGCCGAAACAGGGCAAAATAACACACGTGCCGTGCATGGCACACGTCCTAAACTTAGTTGTGCAGCGATTCGTTACCAAATATCCCGGGGTCCAGGACGTCTTGCGGCAGGCCAGGAAAATCTCTGGCCATTTTAGAAGATCTTACATGGCCATGGCTCGCCTTGCTGAAGTTCAGCGGTAACACCACCTGCCCGTCAGACTTCTGATTTGTGACAGCCCGATGCGCTAGAACTCCAACTTGTATATGCTTGATAGTCTGCTCCAGCAGAAACGTGCCGTTAACGACTACCTGTACGAACTCTGCAGCAGGACAGGTTCTGGGAGCTTGGTTTCTTTTTACCGTGCCAATGGCTGCTCATGTGCGACGCATGCAGAATTCTTCGACCATTTGATGAGATCATCAAACTGGTCAGTCGCAGCCAGGGCACCATCAGTGACATCGTACCTTACATCGTACCTTCCTTCTGGAGCGTGTATTGCGTCATCTCATTGATTAAGCCGTTGAGGAGCAGGAGCTGGAAGATGAGGAAGTCGCAATGCTGAATGAATTCCCAGGGGGAACTACTCCATCTGAGACAAGTCAGCAGGAGTCTGAAGAGGAGTCAGAGGAGGATGGTGACTGGGGGGGAAGAGGAGGAGGAGCAAGAACAGCAGGCTTTGAGGGGGACTTTAAACTTTTCGGGGATCCCTGGTGTTCTGGGGGGAGGATACCGAGGACGACATTCTTCTGGGCGATGAGCAGGAGCCAGGGCGCTGCACCGCTTCCAATTTAGTGCAAATGGGGGCTCCAGTGTTTGAAGAGGGACCCCTGTATAAAAAGCATAAAGGGCAAGGACCAGTACTGGGTGGCAACGTACTTAGACCCCCGGTACAAACACAAAATGGCAGACATTTTACCAGCAACACAGAGGACTGTCAGAATGCAGCATTTCCAGGCCTTGCTGGCGCTGGCAGAGGAATTTCCACCCACAGCGAAACAGGTGCGGGTACCAATCCTACTGCTCCTGCAAGAAGACAGTGGTTTGAAGATGTGTTGGTCACTTCGGATATGAGATCATTCTTGCAGCCAACCCATCGACAGCTGCCCTCCGGATCCAGCCTCAGGGAACGCCTAGACTGACAGGTGTCCAACTACATCGGGTTAACTGTCGATGTGGACGCTCTGAGAAGTGATGAACCCCTGGACTACTGGGTGTGTAGGCTTGACCTGTGGCCAGAGCTGGCACAATTTGCCATGGAATTCTTGGCTTGCCCCTCGTCGAGTGTCCTGTCCAAAAGGACGTTCATCGCAGCAGGGGATATCGTGAACGATAAGCGCACTCGCCTAGCTCACAACAGTGTAGACTACCTCACATTTCTAAAAATGAATGAGGCATGGATCTCGGAAAAATTCAACACCTGTGACGACCACGTGTAATTGAATTCCCCCCTGCCAGCCCACACATATCCGCCATCACCCAGAACAAAGAATGGTCCTTGTCTTATGTATATACAGCGGCATAAAAGGCCTTTTCTGTCAGGTGAATGCCTAATTTTGGGGCCTGTACTCCACTGGCCTACAGTAAAATTGTTATTCAGTGACTGCCTAATGTAAAAATCACAAAAAAATAAAAGTGGCCTGAATGGGAGTAAATGCTCAAAACCCCAAACACTGTAGTGTGTTTATAACCGGGGGAGCAATTCCTCCGCATGTGATCCGTTGCTAGCGGCAATCCCCATGAAAAAATGCATACAATGGAGGATGTCGGCAGCGGACCACATGCACCACAAGGGCATCCTACACAAGATGGAGTATTGTGTCGATAAAAATATACAAATACATAAATCACTGCAAAAGGTGCACCACAGTGACATTCAACTGACAATACTGGCTAATCCCTCAGGCTGATGTTAAAAACTGAGACTTTAGCCAATGACTTCCAGTCAGGAACCCAACGGAGCCCTTTTGTACCACCATCAAGGTATCTCAGTGTGGCATGGGTCCTACCTCTAGACTACCTATGGTGTGTGAATACGGTCTGAATAGTGCTAAGATCTAACTCACAGCCAAGCTCCCACATACCTCCATAGTGAGATCACCCATGCAGTGGGAGAGGGGATAGGGCTGCAAGCCCAACCTATAACAGGCCATGTGACACAGGCAACCAGATGCATTAGAATGTTACCAGCATTGGGCAATGGCATATTCCATAAAGTACCTCCAGCCACATAATCACTTGTTCTTTTCTGTCAGGTAAATGCCAAATTTTTGGGGCCTGTACTGGCCTACAGTAAAATTGTTATCCAGTGACCGTCTAATATACCTCCAGCCACATAATCACTTGTTCTTTTCTGTCAGATGAATGCCTAATTTTTGGGGCCTGTACTCCACGGCCTACATTAAAAATTTTATTCAGTGACCGCCTAATGTACCTCCAGCAACATAATCACTTGTTCTTTTCTGTCAGGTGAATGCCTAATTTTAGGGGCCTGTACTCCACTGGCCTACAGTAAAATTGTTATCCAGTGACCACCTAATGTACCTCCAGCAACATAATCACTTGTTCTTTTCTGTCAGGTGAATGCCTAATTTTTGGGGCCTGTACTCCCGTGGCCTAAAATAAAAAGTTTCTAGGCTCCAGCAGGGCAAATTTAGTTTCCCTTTAAGACGAATAAAAATGGCCCGTGATTAAAATACATATTTTTTGTGGGAATTTTTGCCATTGATCCCACTCTGGTATGTCACTGTCCATGTTGTGGGACTATTTGTGCACTTCTAGTAAGTATTTGGTGGCTGCAAATAGGACCTGAAGGTTTTTCAGGTTTGCCTGTCTTTAAAGTCAATGGGGTCCGCCGCAAACGCATCCATCACTACCCACCATTCGAACGCGTCCATCACTACCCACCATTCCCAGGAATTACTTTATTTGCCTAGTGGTTCACTTGGGGTTTGACGACTCCGCACCCAATGACATACCCCAGGTACTTAGTCTCTTCTATCCCTATCGCACATTTTTTGGGGTTAGCAGTTAGGCCAGCTTTCCGAAGGGTGTCTACTACAGCCTGCACTTTGGGTAGGTGTCTTTCCCAGTCGGTACTGTGGATGACAATATCGGCCGAAGCGTACCGACGATGTGGACGAAGCACAATGTTTATTAGTCATTGAAAAGTGGCGGGGGTGCCATGGAGACCAAAGGGTAAGAACTTACATTGATACAGCCCTTTAGGCGTGATGAAGGCAGTTTTCTCTTTGGCAACCTCCGTTAAGGGCACCTGCCAGTACTCTTTCGTGAGGTACAAAACAGAAAAATAGCGAGCTTGTCCTAACCTCTCGACGAGCTCATCCACCCAGGGCATAGGATGCGCATTGAATTTGTAAACCTCGTTAAGTTTTCGAAAGTCGTTACAAAACCGCAAAGTCCCGTCCGGCTTGGATATCAATACTATAGGACTGGCCCACTCACTTTTTGACTCCTCAATGATGTCTAGCTGCAACATTAGCTGCACTTTCTCTGATATGGCTTGTCGCCGAGCCTCAGGTACCCAATATAGTTTTAATCTGACTTTTGCCTGAGGCTCAGTGACAATGTCATGCTGGATTATGATAGTGCGTCCAGGGAGGTCCGAGAACACATCCGTGTTCCAACTAATGAACTCCCTGGCCTCCTGAGTCTGTTAAGAGGAGAGGCTATCAGCAATTTTTACTGTGGCAGCCACCTCTCTTGCATTAGACAGAGGGGCCGGTACCTCTTTTCCTGGAAAACCCGGCCGCGAGCTGTCTTCTGTACAGGTTTCCCTATCTTTCCATGGTTTGAGTAAATTCACATGGTAAACCTGCTCCTTCTTTCGCCGACCTGGCTGGTGTACCTTGTAGTTTACATCTCCAATTTTCTCGAGTACCTCGTAGGGCCCCTGCCACCTAGCCAGGAAATGACTGTCCACGGTCGGCACCAGAACCAAAACCCGATCACCCGGGTTACAGATCCGAATCCGAGCCTGCCGATTATAGACCCGACTCTGGGTTCGCTGAGCTGCCTCCATATGCTCCCTAACAAGAGGCAACACTGTCTCTATCCAATCTTGCATCTGGGTAACGTACTCAATGACACTTTTATGTGGAGTGGGCTGTTGTTCCCACGCCTCTTTGGCCACGTCAAAGAGACCGCGAGGGTGCCATTTAGCAGTTCGAAGGGTGAGAACCCAGTAGAGACCTGGGGTACCTCTCGCACTATGAACAAGAGATAGGGCAGAAGGAGGTCCAAGTCCTTCCCATCTTTAGACACTACCTTTTTAAACATATTTTTAAATGTTTGGTTAAACCGTTCTACCGGACCGTCCATTTGCGGATGGTAAATGGACATCCATAGTGGTTTTATGTGCAGCAACTTACAGAGTTCCCTCATCACCTTGGACATAAAAGGGGTCCCTTGGTCGGTCAGAGCCTCCTTAGGTAGTCTTACTTGGGAAAACATCTCCATTAACTCCATAGCTATGAGTTTGGCCGAGGTATGTCACAGTGGCACCGCCTCCGAGTACCGAGTGGCATAGTCTAGAATGACTAAGATGTGTTAATGCCCTATGACGGACTTCGGTACTGGGCCTATGAGGTCCATAGCTAATCGGTCAAACGGTACTTTGATAATTGGGAGAGGTAATAGGGGACTACGGAAATGTGGCTGGGGGCTTGTTATCTAGCAGGTCGGGCAAGACTTACAAAACTCTTCCACTTCTTTGAATATGCTGGGCCAGTAAAACCGCTGTAGAATACGATCCTGAGTTTTCTGCAGCCCCAGGTGACCCCCGAGAACATGTTGGTGGTCTAGCTCTAACACAAGCTTGCGATAAGCCGTGGGGACCACCAACTGTTCAATAGGCTCACCCAGTAGTTGGTTTACCTGATACAACATATCCTGATGAACCACAAAACGGGGAAACACTGACTCTGCCCCAGGTTGTTGTGGTTCACCATCTACTATTAATACATTTTCCCAGGCACGGGATAGGGTTGGGTCTTGATGTTGGGCGGTACCAAAATTATCCCCGGAGATATTGAGGTCTGCCAATTCAGGCCCCGACAGCAAGTCCTCCACGTCTCCCACCATCACACTTAGCGGGGTTGTCCCCCCCTCTTCCACCGAAGTGGCTGGCGGTCACCCCTACCGCTGGCCCTTTGGTCACAGGTTCCCAGGGTTCTGGTCTCCCCCCTGAGCCAGGCCACTCTGCTAGGGTTACCCCTGTCTCATGGGTATCAGTCACTCTCATAGCAGGCCACAGTGCCGGGAAGCCCGCAAAGTCTCTCCCTATTATAAGTTCATAGTCTAAATTTGGGGCAACTGCGACTGAGTCCAACTGCCAGGCCCTGTGGTTAGAGACACCAGTGCGGTGGGATAGTCTTTTAAGTCTCCATGGATGCACATGACCCTGACTTTCCGGCCAGTATACTCCGCTGACCTACCAGGGGAGCCCCTACTAGGGACATTAGACTCCCTGAGTCCAGCAGAGCCTCCGCTGGAGTGTCTCCTACCTCCACCTGGCACAGGTGGTGTAGAGTTTTTGGGGTACCTGCTGCACACAGCTTCCTGGCATATTGCGAGTGATGATAGTCATAGTTAGTATCCATGGGTTCCGCCTGATGGGGACAGTCAGCTCTTATATGGCCCAGCTCCTGACACCGCCAGCAGACTATCGGAGCCAGGTCCGTAGAGGGTACACCCCGGGTGGGTTTGGTTGGTACAAGTCGCCGGGTCTGGAATAGAGATTTGCGGGGTTTGACTGCCATCCTCCCAAAAGAACCCCCTGTAATAGTCTTAGTAGCCTCACAGCACTCCACCAGGTCCACCATTTCTAGGGCGTTGCCAGGAGACACATGGCTGATCCAGTGCTGAAGAAGGGGTGGCAGAGCCCTCCAGAACATATCAGCCAATAATCTATCCAGCAAAGCCATGGGACTCAGCACATCAGGCTGTAGCCACTTTTGAAAGAGGTGGAGTAAGTCATAATACTGGGTCCTCGCAGGTTCAGCCGGCTTAAACCCCCACTGATGTACCCGCTGGGCCCGGACCAACACATTCACCTCCAGTCTTGCCAAAATCTCACCCTTTAATATTTCGTAGTCGGCCGCTTGATCGTCTGGCAAGTCGAAATACACCCGCTGGGAATCGGATGCCAGGAACGGAGTGACGACCTCAGCCCAGTGGTCACAGGGTAGCTTTTACCTAATGGCCACTTTCTCGTACATCACCAGGTAGGATTCGATGTCATCTGCGGTGGTCATCTTAGGAATCGCGGAAAGGACTGCTTTCCGGGCATCGTGGACGCTCGAGGTTGCTCCTGCTGTCTGCAACTGTAGCAGCAACTGGTTAGTCTCCTGCTACTGCTTATTAGCCTCGCGTTACTGCAGTTTTGTCTCTCGCTGCTGCAGATTAGCCTTTATGAGGGCCTTCACAACATCTCCATTTTGTCGTGGGGCACTGATTGTAATACAGCTGGTTTAATGTACGACATACAACCGTGCCTGAAAAATGCAGAAACCAAAAATATCAGCGTTCACACCAGCCTCACTGCTCTTCCCCGCATCCTCCACCAATTGTGGGGTTTCTCTCTGGTAGATAGGGTAACCGGGCGCAGTACAGAGGCAAAATACAAGTTCTTAACTCAAAACTTCAGTGTTTATTCACACTTGAGGCAATTGCACAAAACAGCATGTAAATGTCACAGATGGTGTACAGGAAACAAGACAATACAATATAAACAATGACTCACTGGATCCACAACTACGGAACAAAAGGGAGACCCCTGCATGAGACCTGCCGCTCTCCCTTATTGCTCAGCCTATGCGACCACCCCAAAGGTGGATGGGCGCATATCCACGTACCTCGACTATCTTACACCTGAAGACCCTACAATAGTGAGGGGATACGACCACCGGCTCCCTACACAGACACGGAGGGAGTCAGGGTCACCTGGATCCAGAAAACAGAAAATCATAAATACATAAACAGCACTTATCTTGCAGACGACTGGGGACTGTGGACTGAGAACTAGGAACAGCATGCACACACACTCCAGGAAGTTGTATAAGCCGCACACTACTGCATTCTGGGGAGGAACTTAAAGGGCAGCAATCAGTCCAACTGCATGACAGCTGAGATAGACTAACGAGATGAGGAACTCAACCAAAACAAAGAAATTCAAGGAGGAGGATCTGAAAGGCTCCTGTCAGAGCTTCTCAGCTGTCTGGCTGTGACAGTACCCCTCCCTCTACGAGTGGACTCCGGACACTCAGAGCCCACCTTCTCAGGATGGGACCTATGGAAAGCCCTGATGAGAAGAGAGGCCTTAATGTCCGTCACTGGGACCCACATCCTCTCCTCAGGACCATAACCCTCCCAATGAACGAGGTACTGGAGGGAACCGCGGACAAGACGAGAATCCACAATCCTAGAGACCTGAAATTCAAGATTTCCATCAACCATAATCGGAGGAGGAGGCAAAGGCGAGGGTACAATAGGTTGAACATAAGGTTTCAATAAGGACTTATGAAAAACATTATGGATCTTCCAAGTCTGAGGAAGATCAAGACGGTAGGCAACAGGATTGATGACAGACAGGATCTTGTAAGGCCCAATAAACCTAGGACCCAACTTCCAGGAGGGAACCTTCAATTTGATATTCTTGGTAGACAACCACACCAGATCACCAACATTCAGGTCCGGACCAGGCACACGTCTCTTATCTGCCACACGCTTATATCTCTCACGCATGCTCTTTAGATTATCCTGAATCTTTTGCCAAATAGATGACAAAGACGAGGAGAATCTGTCCTCATCAGGTAAACCAGAAGACCCCTCTCCCGAGAAAGTCCCAAACTGCGGATGAAACCCATATGCACCAAAAAATGGTGACTTATCAGAGGACTCCTGACGACGGTTATTTAAAGCAAACTCAGCAAGGGACAAAAAAGAACACCAATCCTCCTGATTCTCCGCCACAAAACAGCGCAGATATGTCTCCAGATTCTGATTGACGCGCTCCGTCTGGCCATTCGACTGCGGGTGGAAAGCAGAAGAGAATGACAACCGAACCCCCAAGCGAGAACAGAAAGCCTTCCAGAATCTGGAAACAAACTGCGTGCCCCTATCAGAGACTATGTCTGAAGGAATACCATGCAATTTGACAATGTGGTCAATAAATGCCTGCGCCAGCGTCTTAGCATTGGGCAAACCAGGAAAAGGGATAAAATGCACCATTTTGCTAAAACGGTCCACCACCACCAGAATCACAGTCTTCCCCGAGGAACGAGGCAAGTCCGTTATGAAGTCCATGGACAGATGTGTCCAAGGACGGGAAGGAATGGGCAAAGGGAGGAGAGGACCTGATGGCCGTGAATGAGGGACTTTGGCATGAGCGCAAGTCTCGCAAGCTGCCACAAAACCCTCAACTGACTTACGAAGCGCAGGCCACCAGAATCTCCGAGCGATGAGATCCAGTGTGGCTCTTGCCCCCGGGTGCCCAGCAAGGACCGTATCGTGGTGTTCTTTAAAAATCTTGTGTCTCAAAGCGAGAGGCACAAACAACCTCCCAGGAGGACAAAGATCAGGAGCTTCTGACTGGGCTGCCTGCACCTCTGCCTCCAATTCAGGAAAAAGAGCAGAGACCACCACACCTTCAGCCAAAATGGGACCCGGGTCTTCAAAATTCCCACCTCCCGGAAAACAACGTGACAGGGCATCTGCCTTCACATTCTTAACCCCAGGGCGGAACGTGACAACAAAATTAAACCTTGAAAAGAACAAAGACCATCTGGCTTGTCTCGGGTTCAGACGCTTGGCTGACTCCAAGTAGGCCAGATTTTTATGGTCAGTAAACACGGTAATAGGGTGTCTGGCTCCCTCTAGCCAATGGCGCCATTCCTCAAAAGCCAACTTGATGGCCAACAATTCCCTATCTCCCACATCATAATTTCTCTCTGCGGAGGAGAGTTTCTTTGAGAAAAAGGCACACGGTTGCCATTTGGCAGGAGAGGAACCCTGAGACAAGACCGCACCCACCCCTACCTCAGAAGCATCAACCTCAACTATGAAGGGTAACAAAATATCAGGTTGTACCAGGATGGGAGCGGAAGCAAAACTCTCCTTGATATTAGAAAAGGCCTTACGCGCCTCTACCGACCAGGAAGAAAAATCTACCCCCTTTCTTGTCATATCAGTGAGTGGTTTAACACAGAGGAATAATTCAAAATAAATTTCCTGTAATAATTGGCAAAGCCCAAAAAACGCATCAGCGCCTTCTGATTCTCAGGAAGCTCCCACTCAAGCACAGCGCGGACCTTCTCGGGGTCCATGCGAAAACAGAAGCGGAGAGAAGAAACCCCAGAAATTGAATTTCTGGAACTGCAAACACACATTTTTCCAGTTTTGCGTATAATTTATTCTCCCGCAGAATGAGCAAGACCTGACGTAAGTGTTCCTTATGAGTCTTGAAATCAGGAGAAAAAATCAAAATGTCATCCAAATACACTAATACAAATTTTCCCATTAAATGATAAAAAATGCTGTTCACGAAATGCTGAAAAACGGCTGGGGCATTCATCAAACCAAAAGGCATAACCAAATTCTCAAAATGGCCCTCAGGGGTATTGAAAGCCGTCTTCCATTCGTCTCCTTCTCTGACCCTGACCAGGTTGTATGCCCCTCTTAGGTCTAATTTGGAAAAGACTTTAGCCCCAACAACCTGGTTAAACAGGTCCGGGATCAGAGGAAGCGGATAAGGATCACGAATAGTGATACTGTTCAGCTCCCTGAAATCCAGACAAGGTCTTAAAGAACCATCTTTTTTCTTAACAAAGAAAAAGCCAGCGGCAACAGGTGACTTCGAGGGTCATATGTGTCCTTTTCTCAGACTCTCAGAGATATAAGCACGCATAGCGACCCTCTCAGGTTGGGAGAGATTGTATAAACGAGATTTAGGCAGCTTGGCGCCTGGGATGAGATTAATAGGGCAATCATACTCCCTGTGCGGAGGCAAATCCTGAACTCCACTCTCAGAGAAGACATCCGAAAATTCAGAGAGGAAAGGTGGTACAGTCTTAGTAGAAACCTCAGAAACAGATGTTATGAGGCAATTCTCTCTGCAAAAGTCACTCCAACCATTTATTTGCCTCGCTTGCCAATCAATGGTGGGGTTATGTTTAGTGAGCCAGGGTAGTCCCAACACTAGAGAGTAGGCAAACGCTAAGGACGAACATGACACATCCTCAACATGAACATCACTCACAATTAAACGGATATTGTGAACTATGCCCTTTAATGATTTCTGAGAAAGTGGAGCGGAATTCAATAGCAAAAACAGGAATATCCTTTCCCAAAGTGCATACCTGGAAACCCATGAGTTATTGCAAATTGATTATCATGAGATTGACAGCTGCTCCACTATCCACAAAAATCTCACAAAAAATGCTCTTGCTCTCTAGCGCCACCCTAGCAGGTAGGACAAAACGGGAACTACAAGCAAACGGAAAACCTTCAATTTCCGCCTCAACCCTGCCAATAGTAACAGACGGAACATTTTTAAAAGATTTTTTCCTTTTTGTCTCTTTATTACTCCCAGAAAACTGCCTGAATCTCCTAGAGGGACAAACATTTGCAAATGATTTATACCTCCACAACAAAACAAACTCTCCCATGCGGGCTGAATCTTCTATTGTCTGAGGCAATCAACCCCAGCTGCATGGGTTCCTGCTCAGAAGGGGCTGACAGTTGACTGAGACCCCTGCGCACAGAATGAGACCGCTGCACTGTCCCCGGGACTGAGTATGACAGGAAGGAGAGATCTCTCCTCTCTCACTAAGACGCCTGTCAATACGAACGGCCTGAGACATAGCAGAGTCCAGGGAGATTGGCCTCTCATGAAAGGCAAATGCATCTTTCAATCCCTCTGAAAGACCCTTGCAAAATTGACTTCGGAGTGCAGCATCATTCCAACCAGTATCAGCTGCCCATTTCCGAAATTCTGAGCAGTATATCTCTGCGGATTGTTTACCCTGGCATAACAGACGTAGTTTAGACTCAGCCAGAGCAATACGATCCGGATCATCATATATCTGACCCAGGGCTAAAAAGAATTCATCCACTGAGCGGAGGGGCCGTGCCCCCTCCGGTAGCGAAAAGGCCCAAGACTGAGCGTTACCCCTGAGCAGCGATACAATGATCCCCACCCTCCGTTCTTCATCACCAGAGGAATGGGGAAGAAGGCGAAAATGGAGGTTTGCAAGCCTCTTTAAAACGCACAAAATTCTCACTACCCCCAGAGAACGTATCCGGGAGCTAGATCTTAGGCTCAGCACAAACTCAATGAACGCAAGCTGAACCGGTCACTTGAACTGAGAAAAACTACGGAGATCAGCTACCTCCAATGAAAGACCCTGGAGGCGTTCAGCCAAAAGTGAAACAGTTCCATGCTTGAGACGGTTTTGGCGGCTTATAATGTCACGGATGGTGTACAGGAAACAAGACAATACAATATAAACAAAGACTCACTGGATCCAACAACTAAGGAACAAAAGGGAGACCCCTGCATGGAGGACCTGCCGCTCTCCCTTATTGCTCAGCCTATGCGACCACCCCAAAGGTGGATGGGCGCATATCCACGTACCTCGACTATCTTACACCTGAAGACCCTACAATAGTGAGGGGATACGACCACCGGCTCCCTACACAGACACGGAGGGAGTCAGGGTCACCTGGATCCAGAAAACAGAAAATCATAAATACATAAACAGCACTTATCTTGCAGACGACTGGGGACTGTGGACTGAGAACTAGGAACAGCATGCACACACACTCCAGGAAGTTGTATAAGCCGAACACTACTGCATTCTGGGGAGGAACTTAAAGGGCAGCAATCAGTCCAACTGCATGACAGCTGAGATAGACTAACGAGATGAGGAACTCAACCAAAACAAAGAAATTCAAGGAGGAGGATCTGAAAGGCTCCTGTCAGAGCTTCTCAGCTGTCTGGCTGTGACAGTAACTTTGCAGTCTTGGTGTTAATTGACACATAATGGAAAGTTTATATAACACAAGTCACCTTGTTGGCAGTTCTGCCTGCAGTAGTCCACAGCAGGCTTTAGGGGGCCTGTTTCCCCAGCATGCTGCTCTCAGCCCTCCAGCATGGCACAAAGACTCAGATCCCAAAAACAGAGACATCTCTTCTGAGCCCAGCTGCATATTTAAGGACAGCCAGGTGCTGCCAAAACCCAAACCAGCACTTAAACTCCGGTCTGGTATTTGACCTCACCTGGCTGGAAACCAACCCAGCCGCAAATGTTGGGAGGAAAATACCTGCCTTGCCAGGCACAACCCCTCACTGTGTCACTATATATATATATGAAAAAAGTTGAAGAGCAGCATACAAATAAAAGCTGGTGCAATACCTTGAAACAGACCACGGACCTGGTCTTATTAGATATTTGCAAAAAAGGCCAAGGCAGCACTCAAATATCCGTAAAAAAACAGAGGGTATTTTATTAACCCATGTGGTAACAGCAACGTTTCAGCTCACTCCATGGAGCCTTTGTCAAGCCATAATACATAGTCCAAAGTCAAGTGCTTATATAGCATACATAATAAACAGAGTGATTACATGATTATACATCAATATCCATAAGAACAGTGTTAAAAACAGTATACAAAAAAATGTGCATAATTTTATCTCAGTAGAAACAGACATGAATTTCATATGTTTACAATACATATCATAAAAAAACTTTTATTAAACCATATCCCATCTCAGGTGTACTTGATTGTGTTAATTAAAAACAAATAGCTCATTTAATCAAAAGTTCTCACATGTAGCTTGAAACGGCAGGACCTGGTCGGCGTCTAAGATTTCATAATGCTCAGGCGTAGAGTGCTTCTCATCCCGCGAGAATATCATATCATATAGAAGACATAGGCGCCCACAACCAAGATGGCGACCTAGCACTAAGTGTCAACTGAACATGCTCTAGCCCATAGTAAGGTGGATGCAGTCTGCCGATCACATGATGAAGTCACATGGCCGCCATTCACACCAGCGGACATGGTTCAACATAGAATTGGACCTTCAGAGGTTTTTTCGTATGATTAAGTTGAAAGTGTGGGCAGCTGGGCAACAGGACAGACCTTTGACTGAGACAAGGGGGTTGAGGGAATTAAGTTTGCATGGCACTGGATTATTTCTTAAGAGTGATTTTAACCCTGTGATACACCATCCTGCTGTTGAAGCTTTCACTTTAGCGGTAGGAAGAGATATTGAGAAATTGAGACATGATGTGACATTGAGACCTATGGAACATGCTAATATGACTACTGAAGATATGCGGGCCATTAGTGATCTGGCTTCGGACCACAGCCTCACCATCAAGTCTGCAGACAAGGGTGGTGGGCTTGTGGTTATGGACACAGATTACTACGTACAGGAAATTAAGTCACAGCTGGCAGATGTGAATGTTTATCAGCGAGTCCAAAATAATCCTAAGTTTGGACTGCTGAAGGAACTCAGAGACTTGTTCATGCAAGCCAGAGCTGGCGGCATCATAGATGAGAAATTGTTTACCTATCTATTCTGTGATAAACCAACAACGCCTATATTATATACCCTCCCCAAAATACATAAAAACCTGTTGGCTCCCCCTGGCCGGCCTATTGTGTCCGGCAGGGGGTCTTTATTTTGTAATTCTGCTGTCTTCCTGGATAGGATCTTGCGGCCATTTGCGGTTTCCGCCAGGTCCTATATCAGGGACACTAGTGATTTTTTGTCCCTGCGATGGGGTCCAATGTGGCGCCCACCTATGCAAATATATATATGACTCACCTCGAAGAGTCCTTCGTCTATGGGTGCCGCCACTTCAGCCATGTGCTGGGGTGGTGGCGCTATATAGATGAAATTTTTCTGGTATGGGTGGGTGCCGCAGAGGACCTCATGGCTTTCCACTCATTTTTGAATGACATTGATCCAAGTGTTAAGTTCACTTTGGTGCACTCTAAAGATAAGCTGCAATTTCTTGACACAGAAGTTTGTATTAGGGAACATGAGTTGGTCACTGATCTATACGTCAAACCTACGGGTAAAAATACCTTATTAAAGTATGAAAGTCACCATCCACGACCTATGATTAAGGATAGTGGATACGGGCCCTGTTAGGGACCTGAGACTAACAGAGATGGCTACTAAATTCCACACTAGAGGATACCCCAAGAGTCTGATTTCCGACAGTATCTGTAAAACTAAAACTAGAATGATGAATGGAGATCCAAGGAGGCCCAAGAGTGTGGTGCCAAGGATTCCATTCATCACTGACTATAGTATCAACAGTCTCATCCATTGTCAGGAAACACTGATCGGTTTTGGGCAGTGGGTTTGACAATATAGATGAGTTCAAGGTTCCTCGATTGTGCTCCTTTCGTAGGAATCGTAATTTAGGTGACAAATTAGTCAAGTCGGATGTTGGGTCCTCCAGCGTCAATTGCAGTACGTATTTTGGCTCTACTCACAAGGGCTGTTATCCGTGCTGCAATTGCGTCAATTGCCCCTATATTATAAGGGGTGAATCTTTTGTGAATCCTGCCTCTGGTAAAGTAATTAGAATCCAACAATATCTTACGTGTGATTCTACATATGCGATTTATCTATTGTCATGTCCGTGCAATGGTATGTTGGAGAAACAACTTGGGACGTCAAAACATGCCTGAACCAACATAGGTTTGTGGTCAGGACCTAAACGAGTGGAAGATGCCCAACCACCACCCCCCTACCTAATTGGCCTGAGGTGTGCCTTGGCCTCACTAGGTCGGTATGCCTGAAAAAGGGGGCATACCCTGAATGTGATGGTTGAATGACTGAATGAAGAATGGGAATGGGTGGGCAGGGGACGTCCGAATGCCGACGTGCTGCCTGGGAGAGCCAGACTGCTTAAGACAGGTACCGGCCCCTCCCACAAATCCAGGCTAGCCTGCGGCCAGCCTTAACCCTTGTGGTCAGGACCTAAACGAGTGGAAGATGCCCAACCACCACCCCCCTACCTAATTGGCCTGAGGTGTGCCTTGGCCTCACTAGGTCGGTATGCCTGAAAAAGGGGGCAAAACCCACCAGTGAGGGAAGGATTGGCCTGAGGTGCTACTCTGCCAATGTACTGAATGCTTAGACCAGCTCCGCTTGTGGCTCCGGGATATACCGTACAAAGCACCTCGAGCGCCAGCGCCCCAAGTGTTTAATGATATGCACAGGGACTCCATGCTTGGACGCTGCGGATGCCGCACCGATGCGGAAAGAATGCCCCGAGAATTGAGCCGGATTCAATCCTACACTGGTCAACAGGATGCGAATATGTTTGATGAACTGGCTGGACGTCAGTGGACCAACAGGGAATAGAAGTAATGGGTCGGTGGGGCTGTGAAGACTAAGGGCCAGCAAGAGGTTGTCCAAGACTGTCACTGGACACCATGCGTTTGTGGTCTGGAAGAACTTAACTACATGGCCGGGACCTACCTGCCTTGTTTTGTTGTGAGGCAACTGCAAATGAGTTACTGCCCATCCTGACTAAATCTCCCTTGCGGAGAGCCACCGCCCCTTGTCTGGCCTGTGTCACTTCACCTGGTCTTAAAACCCGTAAAACGCCAAGTACATCGCCGCCTTGATCACCAGGCTGGGAAGGACTCTGAATGGTGACAATGTGAGAACTTCCGACAGGCTACGAAACGTGTCCCCCTTAATAGGTCGACGGACCGACTTGACCGTGACCTGGCTTTTTTGAATGCCTCTGAGGATGGCCTTGATCGGGTGAGCTGAAAATATAGAGGGTCTGTCTGGCTCTTGAAGTGCCAAAAAGTGCTGCACCCCAGCCAAATATAGCCTAATGGTGTTGTAGGATAAAGCCAATACCGAATGACAATAAGACACGAAAGCCACCATATACTTGACCTGACCTGTGTCACCTCTAGGATATGCCAACTTAAAGTTTGAAAAAACCACCCACGCTCGGC
This sequence comes from Bufo bufo, assembly GCF_905171765.1. Taxonomy (NCBI): domain Eukaryota; kingdom Metazoa; phylum Chordata; class Amphibia; order Anura; family Bufonidae; genus Bufo; species Bufo bufo. Next base: position 411,489,860 of record NC_053391.1, on the reverse strand, counting down.
GGTACGACCGCAACGTACTGGCCGACAAAGACTTGGTAATGAGTGAACTGGCGACCACCATCAGAGAGTCTAATCCAAGACCAGCAGCCGCCAGTCCGGTACCGGGGTGCCCACTGAGTATGCTTCTGGGTTCTGTAAGAAAAATCAAAACGAGATAAAGCATCAGCTGCAACGTTGCTGACCCCGTCCAAAAACAGGGCATGAAAATGAAACCCCTGTTCCAGAGCTATCCAGGTCAATCTACGCATGAAAGACATGATGAGTAATGATTTAGATCTGCCCTTGTTAATGATCTCTACGGTCGCCATGTTGTCAGTGTGGAAAACCACCGTGTGACCCGACCACCTATGCCCCCAGACTATAGCAGCTGCTACGATAGGATAGATCTCGAACAATGCCGACATCTGAGAAAACCCCGGCAACTGTAGCACGTGTGTGGGCCATGAGCCGGCGAACCAATGTGAGCCAAATATGGCCGCGAAACCTACCGAGGCAGCCGCGTCTGAAAATACGTGTGGAGAATCAGAAGTGGCCCTCGGAATAAACATGGAAATGCCGTTCCACCCACTGAGAAATCTGTCCCACATGAACAGATCTGCTCGGGCGTTCGCATTAAGATGCACTGATGCGTCCAAATCACTGGTCTGTTGTAATAAGACTAGCAATCTTGAAATGAATGATCTACCCTGAGGAATGATCCTCATGGCAAAGTATAACATGCCCAACAGAGACTGCAATTCTCTCTTGGTGCAAACCTGAGACATGAGCAAGGAACGGACACCTGATTTGATTCAGTCGAGTTTGTCTTGTGGCAGACTGGCTGACATGGCACGTGAATCCAGAGAGATCCCCAAGAACGTGACAACCTGCGCAGGCCCTTCTGTTTTGTGTTCGGCCACTGGAATGTTTAACTGTTTAACTCCTTGAAGACCTGCAAGAGAACCTGCAAGTCAACAGGTGCCTGTGAGGGTTCTTCGATCAACAGAAAATCATCCAGGTAGTGAATGACATTCTGGCAACCCTGTTCCAACAAAATCCATTCCAGTGCCTGCGCTAACCTGTCAAACAGACTGGGGCTGCTCTAGGAACCAAACGTTAACTTGGTGGCGAAATAGTACGCATCTCTCCATTTGATGCCATGCCACTGCCAGAGAGATGGGCTAATGGGCAGCAGTTTGAACGCATCAGAGACATCTGCTTTGGACAGCCAAGCCCCCATGCCTGTCTGAAGAATGACCTGGATAGCCTGGTCTACGGAAGTATACTTCAAGGAAAATTCCTCGGACGGAATCAACGAGTTGAGACTAGGAACGTGGGAAGAATGTGGAGCAGACAAATCATAAATCAAACGAAATTTATTGGAATATTTTCCCTACACCACCCCCACCGGGCTCACCCTCCAAGTGCAGAAAGGAGGGGACTGGAAAGGACCAATGATGAAACCCTTGTCCAGCTCAACTGCCAAGAGTGAATCCACCAGACCAGCATGTTTAGAAGCCGACTGCAAGTTGGGGCATTCATGAGTCTGCTGGGGCAAGGTGATGAGCCCAATGTGAAACCCCCGTGAAAACCCTACCACCAGGAATGTACGGAACGGCTGAACCGGATGAATCCGCAGCAGCTGGTCTAGTGCCTCCACATTCACCCGGCTCAGTCACGCCGGCTTCAATGTGCAGACCGTGACCGGATGTGCCCTAAAACATGTGGCACAGACATGCAGGAGCCTGCACTGGCTGAAGTTACAGATGGCGTAGACCACTGCAAACAACGCAACAAACACCACAAAACAACAAGAACAAAAAAAAAAAAACGAAGAAAGAAAAAGAGAAGAGAAAAAAAAACAACCTGTTAACCCTATGACCTGCTGCCCGTAAGCTGACGAACAAGATGACGGAATCTAAGCCCCTCCCCTTCCCCCCCCCAGCAGCGTGAAACGATTGAACGAAAAGCCTTCGAGGCTGACAGGGAGTATGATAGTTGTTTCCACTGACGTATGAAGCGAGCCTGAGTTTGTGTGAATCTGTGACGTGGCAGATTAATTAAAAAACGAATACTGCGGGCTAAAGAACCTACAGACGTGGTAGGTGATGTATGTAAGTATAGGATTTGTGGAAAACAGACCGTATGACGTATGACACTAGTCTACGAGATAAAACGGGGTGTGTGTATGTCGTGCGAGCGTGTAGCTGTATTGGCGGATGTACCTATGCTAGAGGTGTATGGATGAAGCTTGGTGGATAAAGGTTTTTTTTTTTATCCCAAAAAATTCTCTTTTTTATTTTTATTTTTTTCTTTATTTGAACAACCCACTTTTTTTTTTCTTTTTTTTTTAACTTTATTTAACAATCCACTTGTACCCTTTTTTTTTTTTTTTCTTTATTTGAACAACCCACTCTTTTTTTTTTTTTTTAACTTTATTTAACAATCCACTTGTACCCTTTTTTTTTTTTTTTTTTTTCGTCAAACTGCCTGATGTGCGAACTATGTGTCTAAGGTATGTATGTAGTGTATGTGATGAGTGTCAAACATGTGCACAAGCAGCAACCTTGTAAGTAATCAACTCAGTAATGGCACCAGGACCCAGCTGCCAGAGTTTAACCTGCTGAGCCCAGATGACTCGCAGCCCCTGTATGAACTTAGATACAGGTTATGCTGAGACAGGGAATGAGCTCCAACTATGTGACAATGCTGCCCATTGGTGCCAAAACTTGAATTGCATGTGCCTGAATGCAGTGAGGAGAAGTGATCCTCCGGCACACTTCCCCCTCTCTACACACCCTCCTACCCTCCTCCACGTTGCCACGCTCCCCAAACAAACCAGTTATCTTGGAAAACGACCTGAACAGCTTGCAGACTGAAGGGAAAGGTACATCCGGCTTCTCTGAGATCCGACTCGTGCAGGACGCTTGCTGATGACGTCACACCGGGAAGTAGCAGACGTCCGAATGCCGACGTGCTGCCTGGGAGAGCCAGACTGCTTAAGACAGGTACCGGCCCCTCCCACAAATCCAGCCTGCGGCCAGCCTTAACACATACCATAAGGAAACAGAAGTTAGATTTACCCGTGTCCGAACATTTTAAAGATGCAGGACATTCTGAGCATGATTTGAAATTCAGAATACTTGAGCAAGTGCCTTTGTCCAGAAGGGGTGGAGATAGGACTATACGTTGAAAAAGAAGAGAGCTTTACTGGATCTTTGAGTTACAAACTCTCAAGCCCAGAGGCCTCAATGTGGAATTTAGGGTTATATGAATATCTCTCACCTTTTGTCCTTTCTCTTTCCTTTCCCCCTGTTCCCTTTCCCTTTCCCTCCCACTGTTCTGAGGAATTCTGTCTTCTGATATCTCTCTCTAGTATAGGCTTTATACAAGTGCAACTATTGGATTTATTCCACAAATTTATTAATTTTTTACTATTTTTATACAGATGGATATATAAATATTCACAACAATGAATTACCTCCTTGAAAGCTATAAGACAGCAGGACCAGACAGGCGGCCATGGACACGTGTAATTTTAATTTTTTTTTTATAATGCTGTATGCATGTAATTGTATTGAGATAAGAACCGGCCTGGATTGGCTTTACAGCCACACTAAGTAGAACAGTGTCAGCGAGCACTAGCTGCCGCTGACACAAAAAATTACCGGTTCTTATCTCACCGAGGCCAGGAACCTCGGTGACACTACTGTCCGTCAATGACGGACCCTTGAGCCTTCCTACATACCTCCCCCCTTTGTTCAACCCTGAGGAGCTAAACACACGCCAGACAGTGTACTCGGGACAGGGCATCCGCGTTTCCCTGTAACTGGCCTGCCCTGTGTTCTACTGTAAACTTAAAGTTTTGAAGAGACAAGAACCACCTGGTGACCAGAGCATTCCTCTCTTTGGCCTGGCTCATCCACTTGAGAGTGGAGTGGTCGGTCACCAGACGGAACTTCCTCCCCAACAGATAATAGAGGAGAGACGCGAATGCCCACTTGATGGCCAGGCACTCTCTCTTCAGTATACTATACCGGGTCTCCGCTGGAGTGAGCTTACGGCTGAGGAAGACAATGGGATGCTCCTCCCCGTTGACTTCCTGAGACAGTACCACACCAAGACCTACTTTGGAGGCATCGGTCTGTACCACAAATTCCCTCTTGAAGTCGGGCGTCACAAAAACCAGGGACCCACACAGGGCCGACTTCAAAGCGGAGAAAGCCTCTTCCGCCTGGTCATTCCAGCGAACTATCATGGACTTCCATCCCTTTAAGAGCCTCGTCAACTGAGCTGCTAAAGTGGCAAAATAGGGGACGAACCTCATATAATAGCCCACCATTCCCAGAAACGACTTTACTTGTGTAGAGGTGGCAGGTCGGGGCCAATTCCGTATCGCCTCTATTTTGCTTACTTGGGGTTTGATGACTCCGCGCCCAATGACATACCCAAGGTATTTAGTCTCCTCTAACCCTATCGCACATTTCTTTGGGTTAGCTGTTAGTCCTGCCTTTCGAAGGGAGTCCTCTACGGCCTGTACTTTGGGCAGGTGACTTTCCCAGTCGGTACTGTGAATGATATCGTCCAGGTAAGCCGAGGCGTACCGCCGATGTGGACGAAGTACAATATCCATTAGTTGCTGAAAAGTTGCGGGGGCACCATGCAGGTCAAAGGGTAATACATTATATTGGTACAGCCCCTCTGGTGTGATGAAGGCAGTTTTCTTTTTGGCAGCCTCCGTCAAGGGTACCTGCCAGTACCCTTTGGTGAGCTACCAAACAGAAAAATACCTGGCTTGGCCTAACTTCTCAATTAGTTAATCTACCCGAGGCATAGGATATGCATCGAATTTAGATATTTCGTTCAACTTTCTAAAATCGTTACAAAATCATAACGTCTCATCTGGCTTAGGAATCAAGACTATAGGACTGGCCCACTCACTTTTAGATTCCTCAATGATGTCTAGCCGCAGCATGAGCTGCACTTCCTTCGAGATGGCTTTTTGCCGAGCCGTTTTGGCTTTAACCGGACTTTGGCCTGAGGCGCAGTGACAATGTCATGTTGGATTACGGAAGTGCGTCCAGGGAGGTCCGAGAACACATCCATGTTCTGACTAATGAAACTCCCTGGTCTCCTGAGCCTGTCAGCAATTTTTATTGTGGCAACAGCTGCACTCGCATCAGACAGAGGAGCCGGAACCTCTTCCCCTAGAAAACCCGGTCGGGGGCTGTCTTCCGTACAGGTTTCCCTATCCTTCCAAGGTTTTAGTAAATTAACATGGTAAACCTGTCCGGCTTTCGCCTCCCCGGCTGGAGTACCTTGTAATTTACATCTACAATTTTTTCCACGTACCTTGTAGGGCCCCCGCCACCTGGCTAGGAACTTACTGTCCACGGTCGGCACCAGAACCAAAACCTGATCATCCGGGTTAAAGACCCGACTCTGGGCTCACTGAGCGGCCTCCATATGCTCCCTGACAAGAGGCAAAACGGTCTCTATCCTCTGTTGCATCTTGGTAACATATTCAAGGGCGCTTTTATGCGGAGTGGGTTGTTGTTCCCACGCCTCTTTGGCTACATCCAACAAACCATGAGGATGTCTGCTATATAGCAATTTGAAGGGCGAGAACCCAGTAGAGGCCTGGGGCACCTCTCGCACTGCGAACATGAGATAGGGCAGAAGAAGGTCTTAATCCTTTCCATCTTTGGACACCACCCTTTTTAACATGGTTTTTAGAGTTTTGTTAAACCTTTCAACCAGTCTGTCCGTTTGTGGATGGTACACGGACATCCATAACTGTTTAATACGCAGTAACTTACAGAGTTCCCTCATGACCTTAAACATAAAAGGGTCCCCTGGTCAGTCAGGACCTCTTTAGTTAACCCCACTCAAGAGAACATTTCCATTAGCTCTTTAGCTATAAGTCTCGCCGATGTATGTCACAGTGGCACTGCCTCCGGGTACTGAGTGGCGTAATCAAGGACAAACAAGATGTGTTGATGTCCCCTAGCGGACTTCGGTACTGGGCCAGTAAAACAGTTGTAGTATCCGGTCCTGTGTTTTTTGCATTCCCAGATGACCCCCGAGAACATGCTGGAGGGCTAACTCTAACAAGAGTTTTTCGATAAGCTTGGGGCACCACCAACACCTTGCAGCTGATTTACCTGATACAACATATCCTGATGAACCACAAAACAGGGGAACACCGACTCTGCCCCTGGTTGTTGTGGTTCACCATCTATTATTAGTGCATTTTCCCAGGCTCGGGATAAGGTTGGATCCCGGTGTTGTGCAGTACCATTGAGACATTGAGGTCCACCAGCTCAGGCCCCGGCGGCAAGTCCTCCATGTCTCCCACCATTACACTTAGCTGGGTTGTTTCCCCCTCTTCCACCGAAGTGGTGGTCACCCCTACCGCTGGCCCTTTGGACTCAGGTTCCCAGGGTTCTGGTCTCCCCCTGACCCAGGGCCACTCTTCTAGGGTTACCCCTGTCACATGGATATCAGTCACTCTAGTAGCCGGCCACAGTGCCGGGAAGCCCGGGAAGTCTCTCCCTATTATAAGTTCATAGTGGAGGTTGGTGGTGACAGCCACCTCGTGTGTCCACCTGCCGGAAACCGTGGATAGAGACACCATAGCAGTAGGGTAGTCTTTTAAGTCCCCATATATACACATGACCCCTACTTTACGGCCAATATATTCAGCGGTGCGTACCAGGGAAGCCCTTACCAGGGTCACCAGAGTCCAACAGAGCCTCCGCTGGAGTGTCTCCCACCTCCACCTGGCACAAGTGGTTCAGAGATTCCAGAGCACCCACGGCACACAGTTTCCTGGCATACAATGATTGACGGAAACCATAGTTCGTGTCCATTGGTTCCGCCTGCTGTGGACAGTCCGCTTGAACATGGGCAGGCTCCCGACACCGCCAGCAGACCATTGGAGCAGGGTCCATAGGGGCTTCATCTTGGGCAGGTTTGGTAGGCACCAGTCGCCGGGTCCAGGGTGGAGGGACACAGGATTTGAGTGCCCCTCTCCCAAAAGAACCCCCCTGTAAGTTCCGGGTAGCCTCATAGCGCTCCACCAGGTCGACCATCTCCAGCGCATCACCTGGAGAGACCGGACCAATCCATTGCTGGAGAGGGGGTGGCAGAGCCCTCCAGAACCTGTCTGCTAGCAACCGGTCCAGCATAGCAGTGGGGCTCAGCACGTCAAGTTGTAGCCACTTTTGCAACAGGTTGAGCAGGTTATAATACTGGGTTCTCACGGGCTCAGCCGGGTTGAACTCCCACTGATGCACCCGCTGGGCCCGGACCAGCATATTCACCCCCAGTCTTGCCAAAATCTCCCCCTTTACCTTTGGGTAGTCGGCCGCTTGATCGTCCAGCAAATCGAAGTACACTCTGATGCCAGGAAAGGAGCAACGACCTCAGCCCACTGGTCTGGGGCAGCCTTTCCCTGGTGGCCACTTTCTCATACATCGCCAGGTATGTTTCGATGTCATCTGTGGGTGTCATCTTAGGGATCGCTGCACAAACTGCTTTCCGGGCATCGTAGACGCTTGGGGTTGCTCCTGCTGTTTGCAAAGCCATCACGTGTTGTAGCAGCAACCGGTTGGTCTCTTGCTGCTGCTTATTAGCCTTGCGTTGCTGCAGGTTGGTCTCTTGCTGCTGCAGATTAGCCTCCATGATGGCCTTCAAAACAGCCTCCATTTTGTCACGTGACACAGGTTTAAATCTAGCAGGTTTGATAAATGACATACACCCGTGTGCAAACCAAAAATATTTTGGCGATCACGCCAGCCTCACTGTGCTTGCCCGCTCCAAGCCACCAATTGTAGGGATTTGCTCTGGTAGGCAGGGTAAGCGGACGCAATACAGAGGCAAAACCACGGTTGAAAAACAAAAGTCCAGAGTTTATTCACACAAAAAGGCAGAAAAGAAAAACAAATGCATCACAGGGTCCTGGTGTTAATTTCACACAGCAAGAGTCCCCAGAATCACACAAATCACCTGGGAGTCCACAGGGCTTTAGGGCGCCTGACTCCCAGTAGACGGCTCTCATGCGGCTCTCAAACACAGAGTTTCCACAGCTCCACTTTCAAATGCAGGGTAATCCACACCCAGCTGAGCTGCTGGCTGGGTTTTTAAACCCCAGCCCAAAACCTGGCCTGGACGTGGGGAACAGCCACCCACTCTGCTCTTTAGCTGCTCCCAATAAGAACCGGCCTGGATTGGCTTTACAGCCACAGTAGAACAGTGTAAGCGAGCACTAGCTGTCGCTGACACAGAAAATTACCGGTTCTTATCTCACCGAGGCCAGGAACCTCGGTGACACGTACCTTCCGTCAATGACGGACCCTTGCGCCTTCCTACAATAAATATATATATATATATATACACTCACCTAAAGAATTATTAGGAACACCATACTAATACGGTGTTGGACCCCCTTTTGCCTTCAGAACTGCCTTAATTCTACGTGGCATTGATTCAACAAGGTGCTGATAGCATTTTTTAGAAATGTTGGCCCATATTGATAGGATAGCATCTTGCAGTTGATGGAGATTTGAGGGATGCACATCCAGGGCACGAAGCTCCCGTTCCACCACATCCCAAAGATGTTTTTCACTTTTCACACCATTCTTTGTAAACCCTAGAAATGGTTGTGCGTGAAAATCCCAGAAACTGAGCAGATTGTGAAATACTCAGACCGGCCCGTCTGGCACCAACAACCATGCCACGCTCAAAATTGCTTAAATCACCTTTCTTTCCCATTCTGACATTCAGTTCGGAGTTCAGGAGATTGTCTTGACCAGGACCACCCCCCTAAATGCATTGAAGCAACTGCCATGTGATTGGTTGACTAGATAATTGCATTAATGAGAAATAGAACAGGTGTTCCTAATAATTCTTTAGGTGAGTGTATATATATACACTCCCCTAAAGAATTATTAGGAACACCATACTAATACGGTGTTGGACCCCCTTTTGCCTTCAGAACTGCCTTAATTCTATGTGGCATTGATTCAACAAGGTTCTTTAGAAATGTTGGCCCATATTGATAGGATAGCATCTTGCAGTTGATGGAGATTTGAGGGATGCACATCCAGGGCACGAAGCTCCCGTTCCACCACATCCCAAAGATGCTCTATTGGGTTGAGACATAGTGCATTATCCTGCTGGAAGTAGCCATCAGAGGATGGATACATGTTCTCATTCTGTTTACGCCAAATTCGGACTCTACCATTTGAATGTCTCAACAGAAATCGAGACTCATCAGACCAGGCAAAATTTTTCCAGTCTTCAACAGTCCAATTTTTGTGAGCTCGTGCAAATTGTAGCCTCTTTTTCCTATTTGTAGTGGAGATGAGTGGTACCCGGTGGGGTCTTCTGCTGTTGTAGCCCATCCGCCTCAAGGTTGTGCGCGTTGTGGCTTCACAAATGCTTTGCTGCATACCTCGGTTGTAACAAGTGGTTATTTCAGTCAACGTTGCTCTTCTATCAGCTTGAATCAGTCGGCCTATTCTCCTCTGACCTCTAGCATCCACAAGGCATTTTTGCCCACAGGACTGCCGCATACTGGATGTTTTTCCCTTTTCACACCATTCTTTGTAAACCCTAGAAATGATTGTGCGTGAAAATCCCAGTAACTGAGCAGATTGTGAAATACTCAGACCGGCCCATCTGGCACCAACAACCATGCCACGCTTAAATGCTTAAATCACCTTTCTTTCCCATTCTGACATTCAGTTTGGAGTTCAGGAGATTGTCTTGACCAGGACCACCCCCCTAAATGCATTGAAGCAACTGCCATGTGATTGGTTGACTAGAATGATAATTGCATTAATGAGAAATAGAACAGGTGTTCCTAATAATTCTTTAGGCGAGTGTGTATATATATATATATTATATATATATATATATACACACATACACACACAGGTGAAACTCGAAAAATTTGAATATTATGAAATGTTCATTTATTTCAGTAATGCAACTTAAAAGGTGAAACTAACATATGAGATAGACTCATTAGATGCAAAGCGAGATATTTCAAGCCTTTATTTGTTATAATTTGGATGATTATGACTTACAGCTTATTAAACCCCAAAGTCACAATTTTGAGGTACCCTTTGCTCAGGGGGTATGGATTAATTAGCTGACTAGAGTGTGACACTTTGAGCCTAGAATATTGAACCTTTTCACAAAATTCTAATTTTAAGCTGCATTAATGCAATTCCTTTTAATTTGTATTACTGAAATAAATGGACTTTTGCACGATATTCAAATTTTTCGAGTTTCACCTGTATATATCTTAGAAAATATGCCTGCAAACATCTTGTTTCTGAAAGATTTGCCCCTTTCTATGAAATTAAAGCAGTCATACCCTTGACAATTTGGGTGAATGCAGAGCTGTTGGCAGAGACATGATTACACATTGACATTTGTACCAGAGAGATCTCAGCAGTGACAGTGACACATCGCACACAGTTCAGCAGGAATACCACTATTGATGTACTTTAAATTAAATACATGAAATACAGAATTTAAAAAGTTATGTAACACATGCGGTTTATAATAAGCTCACCAGTTGCATATTCCTTTTTTTTTTTAAAGATTGTTTAATTTACTTGTATTCTGTGAGTATATGAACATATATTAATCAAATAATATAGAGGCTTTCAATAAGACAGTTATTTGTAATATAGTACTCCATTAAAGGACACACCTGTTGCATGCTCTCTCCCCGACTCTCAAAGGCTAGTGCATGCATTGTGGTTACCTCCAGCCTATGGCTGGCCATTAGTGTGTATTTCAAGCTCCCCAGGGGGAGGGCATCTGAACTTTGGTTTCTTGTGTTCTACTTAACCAGTGATAGTGTTCTGTTCTGATTCTCTGCCCTTGTATCGTCCTCTTGCCTGTTTATCAACTTTGATACCTTCTGCCTGACGTGACCTTGAATTAGTTTCTCAGTTATGCACAAACACATGAACTCTGCTTTCGCAGACCTTTGCCCGTTTCTTGACTATTTGTGTTGCCTGATCCTCAGGTCAGCTGGCAACTACATCAGGACTATTCAAGGAGGTAGTGGCCTGGTTGGTTCCCTGCAGTGAAGTCCAGATCCCTGTTCAGGACAACAGCCTTAGGCTTAGCCCAAAGTCAAACTGGTTAGTTGACATAGTGTCACGGCTGAGGATGGGGGAAACCCTCAGCCGTGCGATGCCAGAAGATGTATGGTCGCTGCTCGACCAGGACAACAGAATTAGGGAGCAGGTCAGCTCCTATTACGTCCCTAACTCTGACCCTGACTCCTAGCTGTATGAGCCGACCCTGATAGGAGGAGGGCTTATACTCCGGACCTTGTGGTCCCTACTAGCCCTCAGGGTGGCCCTGAACTAAGAGCAGAGTAAGACCACCTGTTCCTCCTGGATACGGAGGAACAGGAGTCTCACTGGCCAAGCTGAAAGGAGATGGGGTACATAAACAATAGTATGGATATGGCAGGAGTACTACTCTAGTTCACACCTACCTGCCACAGCCTTGCTGACTGGATCCCGTGCTCACAAGCTGATGTCCACACCATACATAAATGGACACAGCAAACACACATACACACACACACAGGAACCCAGATCCATAGCTGCATTAAACATGAAAGGAAAACAACATCAACTTAACATAACATATAAACATTTATGACCACAAGGGTGGCCCTCACTGGCAGATGGTATTAGAGACCAGGAGGATGCCTCTAGCTTACTACAACGCTGGAGTACCCCTCAGCTTCAGGTCTCCACTGAGGCTTTATAGCCCATGTAGCCACACCCACACACAGACACACCCAGTGTTCACACAAAGAAGGGAATTAACCCTTCCCACACCAGGGAAGGGAAGACAGTCACTTAATGGGGACGTGCACACATACAAAAACCTCGTGCACAACAAAAAACACAAGGCACACCTAATAGACAGGTTGCCAGGTGCAACCGCATGCAATGACAGCGAGCAGCCTAACAACCAGCTCCAGCTGCTCGACTGCCACATACCTAATGTTGCCAGCGGCAACCACAGGTGAGGCAACATACTTCAGCCCTCACCTGTGATTGACAACAACCCCAGACCACAGGCAACTGCATGCGGTTCAGGAGTCACGGCCATACCATGGTCGTGACACTCCCACCCCTCAAAGCCCCCCTACCAAAAAAAAAAAAGGGAAAACTAGTGAGGGACCAAACAAGGGGATAGGAGAAGGGGAAACAGCATCAAAACATGTGAGTCTCCCCAGGACTGCTGCCGGCCCCTGGAGCAACACACAGGAACCAACTGCCAGGCTCCGGAGCAACACACAGGAACCGGAGACCAGCAAAGAAACAGCCCGGGGAGACCGCACTGACACTGCGTCCACTCTCTATTAGCGTCCCCACTCCAGTCGCTGCCAACAGACACTCCTACCCAGCACACAGCCGGAACACTAACGGAATGCTGCCAGCAGACGACCAGAGATAGGAACATAGAGAGGGACGAGGGATCACCAACACAGACATGGAAGGTAAGGTGGTGGGGAATAAGCCACCAACCGCGCCGTTAACGGTGATCCCCAAAACGCTCTCCCTCTGGAGAACGCGCATGCACCTCAAAACAAGATGGCGATGCATGCTGCACCCTCTTTCGAAGGTAAGTAACCGCACACCAAACAAACAACGGTGAGGGAATTAAAAGTAAGGGGACACCAAGACAGACAACGGTGAAGGAATGGCGGGGAAAAGCCACTCACCGCGCCGTCAGTGGCGAAACCCCCAAAACGCTCTCTCTCCGGAGAACGCGGATGCACCCCATAACAAGATGGTGATGCATGCTGCACCCTCTTTCGAAGGTCACGCCACGTGAGGAGCCTTTGTGGTCATACTTCACAGGTGAGGAGCCTTTGTGGTCATACTGTCACGGCTGAGGATGGGGGAAACCCTCAGCCGTGCGATGCCAGAAGATGTATGGTTGCTGCTCGACCAGGACGACAGAATTAGGGAGCAGGTCACCTCCTATTACGTCCCTAACTCTGACCCTTACTCCTAGCTGTATGAGCCGACCCTGATGGTAGGAGGGCTCATACTCCGGAACGTTGTGGTCCCTACTAGCCCTCAGGGTGGCCCTGAACTAGGAGCAGAGTAAGACCACCTGTTCCTCCTGGATACGGAGGAACAGGAGTCTCACTGGCCAAGCTGCAAGGAGATGGGGTACATAAACAATAGTATGGATATGGCAGGAGAACTACTCTAGTTCACACCTACCTGCCACAGCCTTGCTGACTGGATCCCGTGCTCACAAGCTGATGTCCACACCATACATAAATGGACACAGCAAACACACATACACACACACACAGGAACCCAGATCCATAGCTGCATTAAACATGAAAGGAAAACAACATCAACTTAACATAACATATAAACATTTATGACCACAAGGGTGGCCCTCACTGGCAGATGGTATTAGAGACCAGGAGGATGCCTCCAGCTTACTACAAGGCTGGAGTACCCCTCAGCTTCAGGTCTCCACTGAGGCTTTATAGCCCATGTAGCCACATCCACACACAGACACACCGAGTGTTCACACAAAGAAGGGAATTAACCCTTCCCACACCAGGGAAGGGAAGACAGCCACTTAAAGGGGACGTGCACACATACAAAAACCTCGTGCACAACAAACAAACACAAGGCACACCTAATAGACAGGTTGCCAGGTGCAACCGCATGCAATGACAGCGAGCAGCCTACCAACCAGCTCCAGCTGCTCGACTGCCACATACCTAATGTTGCCAGCGGCAACCACAGGTGAGGCAACATACTTCAGCCCTCACCTGTGATTGACAACAACCCCAGACCACAGGCAACTGCATGCGGTTCAGGAGTCACGGCCATACCATGGTCGTAACACATAGTGCATCCATGCCTACTGTCCATTACTGTGGCATAGCACTTCTAGAACCTGTTATTGGACCCAATGCTTTTTTAAGGCATTTCTGATCTGCTCTTCATTTGAATCCGTTCTACTGCTCGATTGTTGGCCTAGGATTTCCAGTTTGTAAATAAGGAAGTTTTAGGACTTTTCTTGTCTTGCCCCATCCAAGGTTCAAGATGTAATAAGCCATCTAGCCAAGGAAGTGCCATGGTATAGCCCCCACATTTTTCATTTACAGTGTAAAAAAGCCAATCTACAGAAATTGACAGAAAATTATACTATTACTATTTTAGAAAAGGTGAATGAACTCCTGAAAGTTATCTCTATTTATGATCTAGAGACCCTTGGTGCATTTCTTGTAGAGCTCCATGACAGTCTAATAAAATAGCACAAGCATATGCCCAGTTTGGAATGGAAGCTGAAATCGAGGGTACAATAAGCACTTTAAAACTGAACAGTGAAAAGATGTTCCAGATGGCTGAAAACATCAGTGCAGCGATCATCACTAAAGATGAATATGAACTTGATATAGAGCAGTTCCTTGCTGAGAAGGAGAAGGAAGAAGCACAAATTGCAAATCTGAGAGACCAAACCAGGGGAAGCTAGACCTGCGGGAAAGATCTTGACATAATATCATCATCTCCATGCTGAAGAGAATGAAAGCTGCCAAGAAGGCTATGACCCGTGTGTTACAATGTCCTTCCAAATAACATAATTAAAGTACCTACCCGCACATGGTCTAGCACCCTCCACCGTCATCTAGAGTATTTTATATTTGATGTAATTTATATATTGACTTTTTAAAATAAATATAGAATTAAAGCTACTCAGTCCTGTGAATATTTGCTGTTCCTAATTTTGTATAGTTTTTATTTTGCTCTCTTTCTTGGCTGTGATAGAAAAACTGTGTTATACAGTACCTCTGCTTTCAGAACATATACATATTGGCGACAGTCTGTATACCTAACAGTGGTCATATTGGTTTGTTACCCAGCTTTCCAAGAAACACATAGCTAAAAATGACTGAGCAGAACTGAAAAGGAATAGTCTAGTGCCATGCAAATTGTAGCAATAATCAGTATCATTCGACATTACATTGCCCCATAAAGGTTACATATAACAAATGTATCCCATTTTTAGCTTGTTATTATATATCAAGTTGTATTTCACATTAGGTATATCAGGTATATCAGATGTACCATTTTAAGATTTTTTATCTAGCAGAAATGCTAGATAAAAAACCCCCCACATCTATGCACATAAATAATGTGTGAAACATTTAGGGGGTCATTTATTAAGATTAGCTTTTAGATGCCGGTCTTAATAACCCCTATATCTGGTGGTGGATCCGCCTAAGTTATTAAGATGTGCAGCCCTCTACATAACTTTGGCACATCCAGCACCAGTCTAAATGTAAGCCAGTTTCCTAGCTGTCTTACATTTAGACAATTTTCTACATCTAAAACACACGCCACCTGGGGTGAGCGGCGAAAAGTCTGCGCCTGAAATACGTTTAATATAGGCATATTCAAGGATAAAAAATTCCCCCCTTACTTCTTACCTGACGTTATTTGATCTTGTATTCAAATAGCAACACTTTCTGTTCTGTGGTCTGGTAGTTCTGGATTTTTATAGGGACGGAATCTGAGGTGGCTTTCCACCTCTTGGGGCTTGAATGTCTTGGTTGAGCCATCCATTACCTGTAGTAGCTTCGATCCTTCTGAATGATCCGAGGCTACTACAGCAGTAGTTCCTATGGAGGCTTTGCAGGTGACAGGGCTCCATCAGAACATAGTGCAACTGTTACGACTGTAGGTAGGGACAGACAAGGACAGTGAACCCTAAGGCTAGAACCTAGTCCACTATCCCTACCTACTTGCAGTACAAGCCCTAGATTGCTAGACAGCAACTGGTCAAAAGTCAACTGGCTACTCAAGAAAACTTCCTAATCAGATGAGGAGCATAAATATCCCGAGCTACAACCCATGTTCTCTCCTCAGCACCATATCCCTTCCAATGGATAAGGTACGCAGAGAGCTCTGAATTCTCTGTGAGTCAAGAATTTTCTTTACCTCAAACTCCAATTCACCTTGTATAATAACTGGATCAGGAAGTTTAGTTGGAGAAATCAGCAGAGGAATGTATTTCTTAAGCAGTGATTTGTGGAATACATTACCATATTTTTCACCCCATAAGACACACATTCCCCCCCCCCAAAAGTGGGGGGAAAATGGCAGTGTGTCTTATGGGGAGAATGCTGCCATTTTTACTCGGCTAACACTGATACATCACGGCCGCGATGCTGCACAGCGCAGCCTGCAATGTATCAGCGGGGAGGGAGGAGGGGCTGGAGGTCGGCAACTGCTGTTGGAATCGCGGCGCCCCGCACAAAGCAGTATTCATATGTAAAGTGTAGGCAATCCATACATAAAGTGTAGGCAATCTATATGTAAAGTATAGCAATCCTCTGCGTTAGCACAATCCACGTAGTACTCACTATGAAACTCCCATACTAGCAGGCACGCTGGCCCGTCACTCACTTCGTCATGCGCATACTCTGCCTGCTTCATTAATAAAGTGGGAGGATCATGTGCATGACGAAGTAAGTGACCGGCCAGCCTTTACATATGGATTGCCTAGACTTTACATATGAATACTGCTGTGTGCGGGGCCCAGTGTAATAAAGTACAGTGACTGCACCGGGCCCCGCCGCGATTTCAACACCAGTTGCCGTCCTCCACCCCCTGTATTGGGGGTCACTATTTACACAGGGACACTGTTATGGGGGGGATCTGTGGATGACACATATATAGCTATATATTAGTTCAAAACTCACCATTTATTTTCCTCCTCAAAAAACTAGGTGTGTCTTATGGGCAGGTGTGTTTTATAGGATGAAAAATACGGTATGTATTCTAAAAGAGCATGGCAACTGAAGAGCAAAAGATCCTGGATTTATTATAGAAGTGATCTTATACGGGCCAATACATTTTGGAATAAGTTTTCCCAGGGGCGTTGCTAGGTTAAAACATTCAGGGCCTGTGCCCCTGATGTTTTGTCCCAGGCCTCAAATGTACTGCCTGCCTTCTAGATACAACTGTATTGCCATCCTCAGGACGGCAATACAATTGAATCTAATGCCCTGCAAGAGCTGAAGGACCTGTGATCACATGACAGGTCATGTGATCAGTGCTAAATGCAGAAGCTGAAAAGGATCTGCGATGATGTCACCGTCATGCGACTAGTGCAGGAGAGGACGGCTCAGCAGTAGAGTTGAGCGGACACCTGGATGTTCGGGTTGGACTGGTTCGGCCGAACATCACAAAAAAGTTTGAGTTCGGGACCCAAACTTGACCCCGAACCCCATTGAAGTCAATCGGGACCTGAACTTTTGAGCACTAAAATGGCTGTAAAAAAGTAATGGAAAGGGCTAGAGGGCTGCAAATGGCAGCAAAATGTGGTTACGAGCATGGTTCCAAGTAAAGGAGGGGGCGCGCTGCAGTTACCCACTCCCGACTCGGGGAGGTAGTGAAGATAAATAACAATACAGGACTCTTAAGATGCCCTGTTATTGAAATGATTAATAAAAAATTATGGGGAATGTCACTAGGGTATTTTGGATTTGGAAACGTTAGACAGGAGAGGCCCTGCTGCCGCTTTGTTAACTCTAGATAACTTCTGCCTGATCGCACGTCCCCGTGACCTCCACGATCCAATTGGATATCTTCTCTATGAACTTTCGATATTCTTTTCTGCACCTACCATGTTGATCACGGTGAGCGGCGAATCATGGTTCAATGCCAGAGAGGGAGCGTGAGAAAGGGAGACCACATCCAAGGGAGGTCAATGGCTGCAATGTGATCGAGCGGACATGTGGGACAAGTTATTAAAGCAGAAGGATCGAATAAAAGGGCCAATTAAAGACGAATTTTTTAAATTTAAGTCCCTGTCACCTATGCAGAGCAGGGGTTTATTCACGGCAAAAATGGTAAAATGTCAGCCAAGAATGTAACAGAAAAATTTGTGAAATTAATTAACCTGTCGTCTAGGTAGAGCAGGGGTATATGACAGCCAAAAATTGGTCAATGTCACCCAACTATGTAAAAGAAAAACTTGTAAAATTTATTAACCTGTACACTAGGTAGAGCAAGGGTATATCACAGCCAAAAATTGTTGAATGTCACCCAACTATGTAACAGAAAAATTATTGAAATTTATTAAGCTGTCAACTAGGTAGAGCAGGGGTATATCACAGCCAAAAATTGGTGAATTTCACCCGAAAATGTAACAGACAAATTTGTGAAATTTGTTTACCTGTCTACTAGGTAGAGCAGGGGTATATCACAGGCAAAATTTGGCAAAAATTTGTGAATTTCACGTGAAAATGTAACAGACAAATTTGTAAAATTAGTTTACCTGTCTACAAGGTAGAGCAGGGGTATATCACAGCCCAAAATTGGTGTATTTCACCTGAAAATGTAACAGACAAATTAGTGAAGTGACATAAAATAAAATACGTACAAATTAAAAAGAATAATCTTGATGTATGGTGGAGGTCCATATGGAGTAGGAGGTTGAGAAGGTGGTGGACGTAGCGGTGTAGGTGGAAGCGGCGGTGGAGAAGGACGAGGTAGCCAACACAGTTTTTTTTGTTTTAATTTTTAAATTTTTTATTAGGGTACACCCCAAAAGAGTGGGAAATATCAAAAATACAACAATGAGCAATTGCGCTGTAGTATAACAATGGCTGGGTAAGGCCGGTATACATATCTATTCTGCACAAGGTACGGGCAAGTCCTGTGGGATCCATGCCTAGTTCATTTTACTGAACGTGAGCTTGTCCACATTGGCTGTGGACAGGCGGCTGCGCTTGTCTGTGATAACGCCCCCTGCCGTGCTAAACACACGTTCAGATAATACACTGGCTGCAGGGCAGGCCAGCACCTCCAAGGCGTAAAGGGCAAGCTCAGGCCATGTATCCAATTTGGAGACTCAGAAGTTGAAGGGGCAGACCCGTCATTCAGTACGTGTAGGCGTGTGCACACATACTGCTCCACCATGTTGCTGAAATGCTGTCTCCTGCTAAGACTTTCCATATCAGCTGGTGGTGCTGGTTGTTGTGGCGTGCTGACAAAGCTTTTCCACATTTCGGCCATGCTAACACTGCCTTCTGAGGTGCTGGTTGTGCCCCAGCTGCGTTGGCGACCTCTTCCTCCTCCTCTGCACCTTGTGCTTCCACTGTGCCCCTACTGTCAGGTGGGAATGCCACCAGCAGCGCTTGTACTCGCGCATCTTATGATCACTCTCCAGTGATGGAATTAAGGATGATATGTTGTCCTTGTAACGGCGATCCAGCAGAGTGGCCACCCAGTAATCAGCACAAGTTAGAATGTGAGCAACTCGGCTGTCATTGCGGAGACAATTTTAATATATCCTACATCGACCATATATATAAATAAATTAATATATTGACCCAAATTAGAGTGTGCCTGCTTACTTATTTTCCTTCAATTAATCCACTCCTGACTGGGTGAGTCAGTTCTAGCAGCCTTGCACCTCGACCATTTGCCTGAGCAGTAGAGCCGTCTATTCCACCCTTTTCTTTTTAACTGCAGCATGTAATTGCCCATGTGTGCCAGGCTGCCCAGAGGCAACGACAAGCTGTCCTCTGTGGGAGGTGTATCGTCTGTGTCCTCTGTATCCCCCAAGCCACGCACCAGTGATGGCCATGAGCTGGTTTGGGTGCCACCCTGCTGTGAACACGGTTCCTCCTCCTCCATCTCCTCCTCCTCATCCTCCATCTCATCATCCTCCAGAACTGTGCCCTGGCTGGACAATTGTGTACCTGGCGTTTGTAGGTGCAGGGACCTACCCTCGGAACCACTTGTGAATGACTGAACGGAAACCCTATGAAATGATCCCTCTTCATCCTCCTCCTCCTGTGCCACATCCTCTTCCATCATCACCAGAAGCGTTTTTTCAAGGAGGCATAGAAGTGGGATAGTAACGCTGAGAACGGCGTTATCGGCACTGGCCATGTTGGTGGAGTACTCGAAACAGTGCAACAAGGAAAACAGGTCTCACATGGAGGCCCAGTCATTGGTGGTGACGTGATGCTGTTCCGCAGAGCGACTCACCCGTGTGTGCTGCAGCTGAAACTCCACTATCGCCTGCTGCTGCTCACACAGTCTGGCCAGCATGTGCAAGGTGGAGTTCCAACTTGTGGGCACGTCTCATATGAGGCGGTGAGCGGAAAGGCCAAAGTTACGCTGCAGCGCTGACAGACAAGCAGCAGCAGGGTGAGAATGCCGAAAGCGCGCACAGACGGCCCGCACTTTATGCAGCAGCTCTGACATATCAGGGTAATTTTTAAGGAACCTCTGCACCACCAAATTCCACACATGCGCCAGGCAAGGGATGTGCGTCAAACTGGCTAGTCCCAGAGTTTTCGCCCATTATCGCACACCACCAGGTCGGACTTGAGGCTCACTGGCACCAACCACTCATCGGTCTGTTGTTCAAGGCCCGTCCACAGCTTCTGCGCGGTGTGGGGTTTGTCCCCCAAACAGATACGTTTTAAAACTGCCTGCTGTCATTTTCCCCTGGCTGTGCTGAAGTTGGTGGTGAATGTGTTACGCTGACTGGATGAGGAGGCGGTAGAGGATGAGGAAGCGGAGTAGGAGGAGGAAGCAACAGGAGGCAAACTGAAGCACCCTGCAATCCTCGGTGGTGGAAGGACATGCGCCAAACTGCTATCCGCCTCAGGCCCAGCCGCCACTGCATTTACCCAGTGTGCTGTTAGGGAGATATAATGTCCCTGACTGTGCTTACTGGTCCACGTATCCGTAGTTAGGTGGACCTTGCCACACATGGCGTTGCACAGTGCACACCTGATTTTGTCCCCCACTTGGTTGTGCAGGGAAGGGATGGCTCGCCTGGAAAAGTAGTGGCGGCTGGGCACGACGTACTGTGGGACAGCCACCACCATAAGGCTTTTAAAACTCTTCGTCTCCACTAGACGGAATGACAGCATTTCAAAGGCCAGTAATTTTGAAATGCTGGCATTCAGTGCCAGGGATCGCGGGTGGGTAGGGGGGTACTTCCTCTTCCACTCCAGTGTTTGGGAGATAGAAAGCTGAACGCTTCCGTGGGACATTGTGGAGATGCTTGGTGACCCAGGTGGTGGTGTTGCTGGCAGATCCTCTTTCTGCAGGGTGGCAGGTGCCACTGTCAATCCAGAGGTGGATGAAGAGGCCGAGACTGCAGCAGAAGAAGGAAACAGGAGGAGCCAGAGACCTTTCTTTGTTTTTGAGGTGTCTACTCCACTGCAGCTCGTGCTTTGCACTTAGATACCTGGTCATGCACGTTGTGCTCAGGTTGAGAACGTTTATGCCTTGCTTCAGGCTCTGATTGAACAGCATGCAAACCACTCGTGTCTTGTCTGAAGAACTGCCACGCCAGGGAACTCCTTGGAGCTGCCTTTGGTGTGCTCGACCCCTTGTTGTGTTAGGCAGTAGCAGGCGTACTGTCTAGGGGACGGCCGCTCCGCTTTTGCACCCTGCTCCCTCTTCTGCTGTGTTGGTGGCTCTGTGCAACACCGCCTCTTTCTCCGAACTACACAGGTCACTCGCATGTCCTTGATTCCATATGGGGTCGAGGACCTTATCGTCCTCCACATCATCTTCTACCCAGTCTTCACCCCTGCCCTCCTTGTCGGTCTGCACACTGCAGAAAGCCACAGCAGTTGCCACCTGTGTTTCATCATCATCCGAGACGTGCTGCGGTGGTCCTCCAATGTACTTATCTTGAAACATAAGTGGTTGGGCATCGGTGCACTCAATCTCTTCCACTTCTGGGGCAGGGCTATGTGGATGGCCCTGGGAAACCCTGCTAGCAGAGTCATCAAAAAGCAGAAGAGACTGCTGCATGATTTGGGGCTCAGACTGCTTGGCTGATTTGCAAGGGGCTGAGGTGAAAGACTAATGGACATCGACTGCAGGTGCTAACTCTGATCTTTCAGCAGGAGACTGGGTGGGAGACAATGTTAAGGAACTGGAGGCACTGTCAGCAACCCAATCTATTATCGCCTGTACTTGTTCTGGCCTCACCATTCGTAGAGCTGCATTAGGCCCGACCAAATAACGCTGAAGGTTCTGTCGCCTACTTGCACCTGAGGAAGGTGTTTCACTTGTGCGTGTAGCGGGCACAGATCGACCACGTCCTCTCCCTGCAATAGGAGCTCCACCAGCAGCATCACGACCGGGGCCATGTCCCTTATTCAACGCTCTCCTAATTCTCCGCAAATTTTGGATCTTGCCCAAAATCTGTGTTTTTTTAAATAACAGAATAGAACACCAGTATCTAACGTGTGTATTTCACACTGACAGATGCAGCCAAGGCTGCAAATTTAGTATTTTTCCCAAAATGGGTGTTTTTTTAAACCCAGAATATTATTGCAGTATTTCTAGCTTGTATGTCATACTAACAAATGCAGCATAGGCCCCAGATGTAGGGTATGGCCAAAAATGTTATTATTATTTTTTTTAAACCCAGAAAATTATTGAGGTATTTTAAGCTCGTATCTCACACGGACAGATCCAGCCAAGGCCACAAATTTTGTATTTGGCCCAAAATGGGTGTTTATTTAATAACAGAATAGAATACCAGTATCTAACACGTGTATTTCACACTGACAGATGCAGCATAGGCCCCAGATGTAGAGTATTGCCAATTTTAATTTTTTTTTTTTAAACCCAGAAAATTATTGAAGTATTTCAAGCTTGTCTTTCACACTGACAAATGCTGCAAAGGCACCAGATGTAGGGTATTGCCAAAAATGTGTGTTTTTTTAATAACAGAATATGACAGTAGTATCTAACGCTTGTATTTCACACTGACAGATGCAGAGAGGGCTGTAAAATTTAGTCTTTTGCCCAAAAAGGGTGTTTTTTTAAAACCAAGAAAATTATTGCAGTATTTCAAGCTTAAATGCCACACTGACTAATGCTGCTTAGGCCCCAGATAGAGTGTAGTGCCAAAAAGGGGTGCTTTTTTAAACCCAGAAAATTATTGCAGTATTTCTAGCTTGTATGTAACAATGACAGATTCAGCAAACGCCACAAAATTTGGATTTTGCCCTAAATGGGTGTTTTTTTTAATAACAGAATATGACAGCAGTATTTCAAGCTTGTATCTCACACTGACAGATGCAGCCAAGGCCTCAAATTTTGTATTTGGGCCAAAATTGGTGTTTTTTTAAAACAGAATAGAATACCAGTATCTAACGCGTGTATTTCACACTGACAGATGCAGAGGCGGCTGTTAAATTTAGTCTTTTGCCCAAAAAGGGTGTTTTTTTTTAAACCAAGAAAATTATTGCAGTATTTCAAGCTTAAATTTCACACTGACTAATGCTGCTTAGGCCCCAGATGGAGGGTAGTGCCAAAAAGGGGTGCTTTTTTAAACCCAGAAAATTATTGCAGTATTTCTAGCTTGTATGTAACAATAACAGATTCAGCAAACGCCACAAAATTAGGATTTTGCGCTAAATGGGTGTTTTTTTAATAACAGAATATGACAGCAGTATATAACGCTTGTATTTCACACTGAGAGATGCAGCAAGGGCTGTAAAATTTTGTATTTTGCCCAAAAGGTTGTTTTTTAAAACCCAGAAAATTATTGCTGTATTTCAAGCCTAAATTGCACACTGACAAATGCGGCTCGGCCCCAGATGGAGGGTATTGCCAAAAATGGGTGATTTTTTTAAACCCAGAATACAGGGAGTGCAGAATTATTAGGCAAGTTGTATTTTTGAGGATTAATTTTATTATTGAACAACAACCATGTTCTCAATGAACCCAAAAAACTCATTAATATCAAAGCTGAATATTTTTGGAAGTAGTTTTTAGTTTGTTTTTAGTTTTAGCTATTTTAGGGGAATATCTGTGTGTGCAGGTGACTATTACTGTGCATAATTATTAGGCAACTTAACAAAAAACAAATATATACCCATTTCAATTATTTATTTTTACCAGTGAAACCAATAAAACATCTCAACATTCACAAATATACATTTCTGACATTCAAAAACAAAACAAAAACAAATCAGTGACCAATATAGCCACCTTTCTTTGCAAGGACACTCAAAAGCCTGCCATCCATGGATTCTGTCAGTGTTTTGATCTGTTCACCATCAACATTGCGTGCAGCAGCAACCACAGCCTCCCAGACACTGTTCAGAGAGGTGTACTGTTTTCCCTCCTTGTAAATCTCACATTTGATGATGGACCACAGGTTCTCAATGGGGTTCAGATCAGGTGAACAAGGAGGCCATGTCATTAGATTTTCTTCTTTTATACCCTTTCTTGCCAGCCACGCTGTGGAGTACTTGGACGCGTGTGATGGAGCATTGTCCTGCATGAAAATCATGTTTTTCTTGAAGGATGCAGACTTCTTCCTGTACCACTGCTTGAAGAAGGTGTCTTCCAGAAACTGGCAGTAGGACTGGGAGTTGAGCTTGACTCCATCCTCAACCCGAAAAGGCCCCACAAGCTCATCTTTGATGATACCAGCCCAAACCAGTACTCCACCTCCACCTTGCTGGCGTCTGAGTCGGACTGGAGCTCTCTGCCCTTTACCAATCCAGCCACGGGCCCATCCATCTGGCCCATCAAGACTCACTCTCATTTCATCAGTCCATAAAACCTTAGAAAAATCAGTCTTGAGATATTTCTTGGCCCAGTCTTGACGTTTCAGCTTTTGTGTGTCTTGTTCAGTGGTGGTCGTCTTTCAGCCTTTCTTACCTTGGCCATGTCTCTGAGTATTGCACACCTTGTGCTTTTGGGCACTCCAGTGATGTTGCAGCTCTGAAATATGGCCAAACTGGTGGCAAGTGGCATCTTGGCAGCTGCACGCTTGACTTTTCTCAGTTCATGGGCAGTTATTTTGCGCCTTGGTTTTTCCACACGCTTCTTGCGACCCTGTTGACTATTTTGAATGAAACGCTTGATTGTTCGATGATCACGCTTCAGAAGCTTTGCAATTTTAAGAGTGCTGCATCCCTCTGCAAGATATCTCACTATTTTTGACTTTTCTGAGCCTGTCAAGTCCTTCTTTTGACCCATTTTGCCAAAGGAAAGGAAGTTGCCTAATAATTATGCACACCTAATATAGGGTGTTGATGTCATTAGACCACACCCCTTCTCATTACAGAGATGCACATCACCTAATATGCTTAATTGGTAGTAGGCTTTCGAGCCTATACAGCTTGGAGTAAGACAACATGCATAAAGAGGATGATGTGGTCAAAATACTCATTTGCCTAATAATTCTGCACGCAGTGTATAATTACAGTATTTCAAGCTTCTATTTGACTGTCACAAATGGACATATGCTGTGCTGGTGCACAGAACTTGCATAAAATGGCCGCTGCCGCCCACTGGGCTCAGGGCAGGGTAAAAACATTGTGCACTGCACCCACAAAACAAAATCCACAAAACAAAATCTAGGTAGATCGCTGAGTTAACAAGCACTTCAGATTAAAGATTCTGTCCTATTCTCTCCCTCACAGCAGCAGCATGCTATCCTTACACTAATCAGAGCAGAGTGACGTGCAGCGCCACGTGACTCCAGCTTATATAGAGGCTGGGTCACATGCTGCATTAGCCAATCACAGCCATGCCATGAGTAGGCATGGCGTGATGGCTTCTAAGGGCACACAAGTTAAACGATTGTTGATTGGCTGCTCTGCAGCCTTTCAAAAAAGAGCTGGAATTAGTGATGTGTGAGGAGGACAATGACATAGTGGGAATAACTGAGACATGGCTGGATGATAGCTACGACTGGGCAGTTAATGTACAAGGTTACAGTCTGTTTAGAAAATATCGTCAAAACCGGAGAGGGGGAGGGGTTTGCCTTTATGTAAAGTCCTGTCTAAAGCCCACACTCCAGGAATATATAAGTGAGGGACATGAACATGTGGAGTCACTGTGGGTAGAGATACATGGAGCTAAAAACAACAATAAATTACTAATAGGAGTTTACTATAAACCACCTAATATATCACAGTCCACAGAAAATCTACTACTAAACGAGATAGACGAGGCGGCAAATTATAATGTGGTGGTTATTATGGGGGACTTCAACTAGCCAGATATAAACTGGGAAACTGAAACTTGTATATCTCATAAGGGAAACAGGTTCTTGACAATAACCAAAGACAATTACCTCTCCCAGCTGGTTCAGGACCCGACTACAGGGACGGCCATACTGGACTTAGTATTAACTAATAGGCCTGACAGAACAACAGACGTTCAGGTTGGTGGACACCTGGGAAATAGTGACCATAAAGTAGTAACCTTCTAATTATTATTCAAAAGAGCGTTTCTACAGGGAGGAACAAAAATACCAAACTTCAAAAAAGCTAAATTTAGCCAACTAAGAGAGGCCATAGGCCTAACTAACTGGGACAAAGTCCTCAAAAATAAAAATACAGCCACAAAATGGGATATCTTTAAAAACATCCTAAAATCTCATTGTGAGAGGTACATACCGTATGGGAATAAAAGGTTAAGGAACAAAAAGAAACCAATGTGGATAAATAGAACTGTAAAGAAAGCAATAAATGACAAAAAGAAAGCATATAAAACACTAAAACAGGAGGGTAGCACGGAAGCACTGAAAAACTATAAGGAAAAAAATAGAACATGTAAAAAACAAATAAAAGCGGCCAAACTAGAGACCGAGAGATTAATTGCCAAAGAGAGTAAAACTAACCCTAAAATGTTCTTCAATTATATAAATGTTAAAAAGTATAAATCTGAAGGTGTCGGCCCTTTAAAGAGTAATGAGGGGGGAGTCGAAGAGAGCGACGAGGAGAAAGCAAAGCTGTTAAATATTTTTTTCTCCAATGTATTCACTGAGGAAAATAAACTGTCAGATGACATGCAGAATGTAAAAATAAATTCCCCATTAAAAGTGTCCTGTCTGACCCAGGAAGAAGTACATCAGCGACTTAAAAAGATTAAAATAGACAAATCGCCAGGACCGGATGGCATACACCCCCGTATCCTAAGGGAATTAAATAATGTCATAGCCAGACCCTTATTTCTGATATTTGCGGACTCTATACTGACAGGGAATGTCCCACAGGATTGGCGCATGGCAAATGTGGTGCCAATATTCAAAAAGGGTCCAAAAACAGAGCCTGGAAACTATAGGCCGGTAAATTTAACATCTGTTGTGGGTAAACTGTTTGAAGGTTTTCTGAGAGTTGCTATCTTAGAGCATCTCAACGGAAATAAGCAAATAACGCCATATCAGCATGGCTTCTAGAGGGATCGGTCATGCCAAACTAATTTAATCAGTTTCTATGAGGAGGTAAATTCTAGACTTGACAGCGGTGAATCAATGGATGTCGTATATCTGGACTTCTCCAAAGCATTTGACACTGTACCACATAAAAGGTTAGTATATAAAATGAAAATGCTCGGACTGGGAGAAAACGTCTGTATGTGGGTAAGTAACTGGCTCAATGATGGAAAACAGAGGGTGGTTATTAACGGTACACACTCAGATTGGGTCACTGTCACTAGTGGGGTACCTCAGGGGTCAGTATTGGGCCCTATTCTCTTCAATATATTTATTAATGATCTTGTAGAAGGCTTGCATAGTAAAGTATCAATTTTCGCAGATGACACTAAACTGTGTAAAGTAATTAACACTGAAGAGGACAGTATACTACTACAGAGGGATCTGGATAGATTGGAGGCTTTGGCAGATAAGTGGCAGATGAGGTTTAACACTGACAAATGTAAAGTTATGCACATGGGAAGGAATAATGCAAGTCACCCGTACATACTAAATGATAAAACACTCGGTAACACTGACATGGAAAAGGATCTAGGAATTTTAGTAAACAGCAAACTAAGCTGCAAAAACCAGTGTCAGGCAGCTGCTGCCAAGGCCAATAAGATAATAGGTTGCATCAGAAGGGGCATAGATGCCCGTGATAAGAACATAGTCCTACCACTTTACAAATCGCTAGTCAGACCACACATGTTGTACTGTGTACAGTTCTGGGCTCCTGTAAACAAGGCAGACATAGCAGAGCTGGAGAAGGTCCAGAGGTGGGCAACTAAAGTAATAACTGGAATGGGGCAACTACAGTACCCTGAAAGATTATCAAAATTAGGGTTATTCACTTTAGAAAAAAGACGACTGAGGGGAGATCTAATTAATATGTATAAATATATCAGGGGTCAGTACAGAGATCTATCCCATCATCTATTTATCCCCAGGACTGTGACTGTGACGAGGGGACATCCTCTGCGTCTGGAGGAAAGAAGGTTTGTACACAAACATAGAAAAGGATTCTTTACGGTAAGAGCAGTGAGACTATGGAACTCTCTGCCTGAGGAGGTGGTGATGGTGAGTACAATAAAGAAATTCAAGAGGGGCCTGGATGTATTTCTGGAGCGTAATAATATTATAGGCTATAGCTACTAGAGAGGGGTCGTTGATCCAGGGAGTTATTCTGATTGCCTGATTGGAGTCGGGAAGAAATTTTTTACTTCCCTAAAGTGGGGAAAATTTGCTTCTACCTCACAGTTTTTGTTTTTTTTTGCCTTCCTCTGGATCAACTTGCAGGATAACAGGCTGAACTGGATGGACAAATGTCTTTTTTCGGCCTTATGTACTATGTTACTATGTAACTCGCCGAACACCGAACCCAAACTTTTACTGAAAAGTTTGGGTTCGGGTCCAGGGGCCAAAAATCCTAAAGTTCGGTACAAACCCGAACTTTACAGTTCGGGTTCACTCAACCCTACTCAGCAGTCAAGAGAAGTCCTGGGAGGAAGCTGTGGTGAGGTCTGCTACATGAGGAGAGGTAAGTGAAAGGGTAGATTACTCAGTGTGAGAGGCAGAGCAATGTTGGGAGTTGTAGTTATTTTACTGGGACTGTATGTTAGGGCTAAAGTGAGGGAAGTTATTTACATGGGACAGTGGGGTGGAGTGATGTTATTTACATGGGACTGAAAGTTGAGGGAGTAATGTTATTTACATGGGAATGCATGTTGGAGGTGGCTATGGGAGGGAGTCATATTATTTACATGGGACTAAATGTTGAGGGGGAATTTGATTTACATGGGACTGCATGTTGGAGGTGGCTGGGGAGGGGTGATTATATTTTAATGGGACTGTATGTTGAGAATGACTGGGGACGGAAGTGATGTTATTTACATGGGACTAAATATTGAGGGGGTGATGTTATTTACACGGGACTGTATGTTGAAGGCGGCTGGGGAGGGGGTTATGTTCTTTACATGAGACTGTATGTTAAAGGCGGCTGGGGAGGGGGTAATGTTATTTACGTGGGACTGTATATTGAGGGGGCAGGTGAGATGGTGTGATGTTATTTATATGGGACTGTATTTTAGAGGGGGCTGTCGATAGAAAGGGATGTTATTTACATGGGACAGTATATTGGAGGGGGCTGGAGAGATGGTGTGATGGTATTTACATGGCACTCTATGGTGGAGAAGGGAAATAATGTTATTTACATGGGACTGTATGGTGGAGGGGCTGAGGAATTATAATTTTTGAGGACAGTAAACGGAGGAATATAACTACAGGGGGCACTGCAGGGGGCATTATAAATACTGGGAGGGATTCAGGGTGAGCATTATAACAGTAGGGGGCAGTATAAATACTGGGGCACTTCAGGGTGAGCATTATAACAGTAGGGGGCATTTTAAATCCAGGAGACATTAGGCGTTCTTATTACTGCTAGGGGCTCTATAGGATGGACTTATAGATCTGCGTTATTTCTACCAAGAGCACTGTGGGGGCAGCTTTATTACCACGGGGGAACAATAGGGGGGCCTTATTTCTACTAGGGGCTCTGTAAGGGCATTATTAATACTGGAGGGCTGTTCTATTAATGGGGCACTCTTGGGGAGCATTATAACAGTTGGGGGCACTGTAGGGGGCAGTATTACTAATGAGGGCATTCTAGAAGGGAATTACTATTAGTGGGACTATATGGAGCACTGTTACTATGGGGACGCTCATTTTTCTTCAGGATAGTATTTGGGGGTACAGAAAAATGAGGAAACTAAGATGTCTGTGTGTCACACTCTGCAGAGTCAAGGCGCGGCTGAATGTTGTCGGGGCGGAATGGAGAAGATGATGACAGAGAAGATCTACATCAGAGGAGATGTCACCTGTGAGAAACTGGATGTGAGAGGTATGTGCTGCTGTATAGTTGTATAGCTATAGCGGGCTTAGGGGTCGGTTGGTCGACTTAGAGAATTGGGCCATATGTATTGGGGCTTGGGCCCCGGATCTTTTGGGACCCTTGCAACGCCCCTGAGTTTACCAGATGGGACCCTAAGGCACAAATTTTTAGTATAAAGCTATACAAGTTCTCCTAGAACAAAATTCAGACGCAAGAAACATTTCCTATTGGCTTGTTCACAATGGATGCTTTGAGCTTTTTCTAGGCTCCTACAAGCCTGGGCACAAAAGCTGCAAAGATTATTCATGATGGCATCCACTTGCAGAACTAAACTCAGACACTGAAGAAAAACGTGGATTAAACCCATAATTGCAATAGAAAGGTGAGAAGCCACTAGAGATGACACGACTTAGCTTATGTGGTTGTGGATAGCAAACTCCGCTAGCGACTTTTTTGAATTTATTTTGACAATCAGATACTGCACCAGAACCTGGTTAACCCTTTCAGTTTGTCCATTTGTCTCAGGATGGAATTCTGAACCCAACCTTTTGCTAAACTCTCTCCAGAATCTAGAGACAAACTGTACTCCGCTATCAGAGACAATGGACTCAGGACTGGCAATTTGAAAATATTATCAATAGAAAAATGCAAGTGGGACCAGATGACAGACACATCTGTCAATGACTACCCAGATAACAATCTTCCCCTGAAAGGAGGGAAGATCTATTATAAAATAGCCACAATAAATATCACTTTTGCATATGATGGTGGTAAGTTATAGATAATAACACATTTGCATATGCTGGTAATAGGTTATAAATAATAACAGTTTTTTCTAATTGGACCCACAGACCCTAATTGGACACTCTTTTAAACCTCATTCACACATCTGTGTCCGTGCTCAAATCCAGGAGCAGGTGGTCAGTGATGCATCCGTGAAGCTGTCCGTGAAGGATCCGTGTTGGGTCCGTGTGTCCGTTTTTTGCTGTCCGTGTTGCATCCATGTTTCACTGACACTGAACAGCTGAAAAATATTTTTCAAGGCATCTCTTCCTAATGATCCGTGTTGGATCCATGGTTTTCACGGACCCGTAGACTATAATGGACGTGATGGATCCGTGAACACGGACAAAATAGAGCATGCAAGCGTGCTAAAACACTGATGTCTGAATACACACATTAAAAGGAATGGGAACGTGTGCTGTCCGTTGGGAACACGTACAGCACACGTCCATGAAACACTGACGTGTGAATGAGGCTTTACAGGTTGTCCACCATTGACAGTACTTATAAGTCTGTTAATTTGTTCAGCATAATGGAATAAAGAAATTATACATTTAAATGTCTCTTGTTTTGTCTAAATTTGTCTATATTTTAAATGTATAATTTCTTTATTCCATCATGCTGAACAAATTAACAGACTTATAAGTACTATCAATGGTGAACTACCTGTAAAAGAGGTAGAATTTTTGTGGGTCCAATTACAATTTTTTTTATTTATACCTTTTACGAGCATATGCAAATGTGTTATCATCTATAACTTACCACCATCATATGCAAAAGTGATATTTATTGTGGCAATTTTTTTGCGGCTGTATGAATGTTAGTTACCAATGATATAAACATCAGAGAGCCACTATATAATTTCACTACCTATAGCTACTAATGGACCTATCATACATACAGCCTTCAGTGCAATACTGCCACTATATGTCACACAATTTTTTATCATTTACTATTATTGTCTTTTTGTATATTATAAGGCTTAATGTTGTTTTTAATTATGCTCTAGAACAGGTTTTTATTTATTGTGAATGTAGTTGTGAAATATTAAATACTTATTTAAGGTAATACTTTCTCCGGGGGGTTTCAAGTGTAGAATGCCTGTCCTAGATATACATAATTAACCAATTGATTTGACGGGGTGAGTCAAATTGACAAGAGCACCATATCCAGAGCAACAAGAGTGTGAGCCGATATATTCCTCCTTTTTAAGATCTATTATAAAGCCCATGGAGATGTGGGTCCAGGGTCTCTGTGGAATGGGCAAGGGACAAAGTAGACCCGCAGGATGTCTACTGGGTAACTTGGCCCTTGCACAAACATCACATTTCAAGACAAAAGCAACTACATCTTGTGACTAATTAGGCCACTAGTAAGCTCTGGAGACCAGATGTTTAGTCCCAGCAACTTCTAGATGACCTGCAAGTACCCATCAATGAGACTCCTCCAAAACTTCAAAACAAACAATTTACCAAAAGGAAGATTACTGGGAGCTGAATCCTGACAACATTGAATTTCAGAGGCAAGATCCAGATTAATGGCAGCAATGATAATACCAGTAGGAAGAATGTTAAAAAGTTTAGTATCAATAGACTTACAGGTCCCAAAACTACATGACAAAGCATCTGCTTTCACATTACCAGACCCAGGACGATACGTAACAAAAAAAAAAATGAAACCAGGTGAAGAACATGGGCCAGCATGCTTGTCTGGGGTTCAAGTTTTTTGCAGTGTCAAGGTACCCCAGGATCTTATGATCCGTAAGTATAATGACCTGGTGTTGGGTCCCTTTTAAGAAATGCCACCATTACTCGAAGGCCCATTTTTTTGCCACAGTTCTCTATTGCCAATGTCATAATCCTTCTCCGAAGAGGAACATTTTCTAGAAAAGAATTCACATAGCTGTAAATTAGTCAGAGAAGATGACCCCTGTGACAAGATAGACCCACTCCAACCTCTGAAGCATCCACTTCAACAATTAATTGCTTGGTGACATTTGTCTGCATGAGTACAAGAACATGAATGAAACTCTCTTTCGGGTTTTCAAAAGTAGACAACGCATCAAAGGACTTGTTTTCCTGGTTAAATATGTCAATGGTTTGGCAATGATTGAAAAAATTTCTAAGAAATAATGCAATAATTTGAAAACCCCAGCAATCTCTGTAGGACCTTGAGGGAAGTGGGTCTAGCCCAATCAACAACGGCTTGCGGGGTCTATATAAAAATTTTGAGGTGTCAGTATAAAAGCCAGAAAAGAGACTTGTCTAACACCAAAGACACATTTACAAAATTTTGCAAACAGTTGGTTTTCTCTTTGCAGTTTTTGTAAAGCCTTTCTTACATGCACAACATGTGAAGCCCAATCAGAAGAAAAAAAGTAAATAACGTCAAGATAGACAACAACAAAGAGACCCAGGAATCATGGAGAATATCATAAATGAGGTTTTGGAACACTGCTGGGGCTACACAGCCCAAAGAGCATTAAAAGTTGTCACGTGCCGGGGGCCCAAGACAGACCTCCGGGACATCATGCAAACAGGACACAGACAAAACAGACCAAGGACCAACAGAGAACTTTATTATAAATGTAATAAAATCACATGACGGTAAAGCAGGCTAGGCAATAGCGGTAGCACTACCACAGAACCAAGTGCACCGGCAGACCACAGGCAAAGCCCAGAGGGCGGGGAGCCAGTGAGCCCCGTTCTTCACAGAGCCCCTGGTGGTGGGGATGAACTGGGCCAAGGGCTCACTGGTCGCACCTCCAGGAAGGTCCTGATACACTTGGCTGATACGACTTGCAAAGAACCATGCTGGTGCAAGCACCAGCAGAACGGACAACAGAACTGGAACCTTAACAAACTCAGGACATGGATCAGACAACAAGACAAACAGGAACCAGCACAGAAGCAGATGCCTGGACTTCATGTGGAATGGAAGCAGGGCGGTCACAGGCAGAGCTGCACACAGACTAGAGATCCTCCCTCCGAAGAACCCAGGGACCCTCTCAAGAAGGCAGGACATACACAGGACAGGATCAGAAGCAGTAAGGCACTGCCAGGCAAAGCATGGCAAAGACAAGGATCAGAAGCAGTAGGCACTGCCAAGCTGGACATAGAACAGACAGGATCGGAAGCAGTTTAGCAATGCCAAGCTATCAGACGCAGTTAGAGCACTGCTAGGCTAAACATGGAACAGAGTGGATCAAGACACAGAACAGGTACAGAAGATCAGGCAAGGCATGGACAAGGGTAACATTAACACAGAACAGGTACAGAACTTCAGACAAGGCAACAACAACAACAACACTTTAACAGGCGACACCACACAAAAGGGCAGATGGCAAAAATCCCCTGGGTCAGCAGCAAGGAGCTACACCCAGTAAGACACAAGAAAACTCCTGCCCCACAGCTCAAAGGTAGAAATAGCTGCATAACGAGGGCACCTGATAAGACACACCCAGGAACAAATGAGGAAATGTTAACCCCATCAGAACCAGGATAACCAGAACCATAGAACAAAAGATACAGGCCACAGTTCACACACACACACACACACACACACACCGCAGTCAGCACGCAGTCCCAAGCAACCAGCATACACAGGTGTCAGCCAGCAGCCAGTACGCAAGAGAACCTGCAGTCAGCCTCCACAGCAACTATGACAAGAACAGCACAGAGATGCAGACACGAGGAGTGCAAACATTCACAGGCAGCAGTTCACAAAAGACACCGCAGCCAGCACGCAGCCCCAAGCAACCAGCATACACAGGTTTCGGCCTGCAGCCAGTATGCAAGAAAGCATGCAGCCAGCCTACGCGGCCACTACTGTCACAGTGAACTGCACCGTGACACAAGTTATTTAAAATGCCCTTCAGGGATATTGAATGCCCTCTTCCATTTGTCCCCCTTATGGATTGTAATAAAGTTGTAGGCTCCTCTGAGGTCAGTATTAGAAAACCACTGAGCCCCAACAATTTGATTAAAAAGATAAGGGATAAGGTGAAGAGGATACTGGTTCCTGAGAGTGATACTACTTAATTCCCTATAGTCGATACAAGGGTGTATTTCACCATCTTTCTTCCCAATAAAAAATAACCCCGCTCTCATAGGGGAAACAGGCGGCCAAATATGTCCTTTCTTTAGATTATCATGAATATAATCTTTCATGGCCTGTCTTTCGTTTCCAGAAAGATTATAGATCTTGACCTTAGGGAACTTAGAATCAGCTTTAAGTTCTATCGCACAATTATAATCCTGATGCAGAGGCAAGGACTAGGATGCTTTTTAGGGAAAAAACATCCTTACACAAGGCATACACAAAAAGGCAAAATGGTATCGCTGAAAACTACAGATCGCCCTGTAAAAAATGAGCCCTTACACAGCTCCTTAGACACAAATATAAAAAAGTTAAG
This sequence comes from Bufo bufo, assembly GCF_905171765.1. NCBI lineage: Eukaryota > Metazoa > Chordata > Amphibia > Anura > Bufonidae > Bufo > Bufo bufo. The sequence goes on along the minus strand of NC_053391.1, from coordinate 411,454,491 downwards.
GGGGTCAGAATATGGCAATGCAAATTAAAGATTTTTATTTACATTTTATTTTTTGTGCTAAAACACAAGAAAAATTATACAAATGTGGCATCGCTTTAATTGAGAATGAAGGGAACAGGTCAGTTTTACTGGATAGTGTAAGCCATAAAAACAAAACCCATAAAACTATGGCAGTATTGAGTTTTTCCCCAATTCCAACCTATTTGGATTTTTTCAGCTTCCCACTACATTGTTTGCAATATTAAATGGTGCTATTAAAAAGTACAACTTTTCCTGCAAAAAAACAAGCCCTATACAGCTATGTGAATAGAAAGATAAAACAGTTATGGCCCTTGGGAGGCAGGGAGTACAAAATAGAAATGAATCAGTCAGCAGTGGATCATGTAGTAATCTAGATAATCTGTCTATAGATATAAGAAGTTGACTGTCACATTTGTATATTAATGTGTGTATATCAAAGGAGTGGCAAAAATGACTGGCCTCTGGTTTTACCATATACTGGGATAACTGTGTACCTTGATCATGAACTTGGGCATTGTTATTAGACATGTATAGACTCTATAGCAGAAAGGCTTCAGTTTTTTCTTTTAAGGCCTCTTTCACACGAGCGTGTCCGGATAAGGTCCGAATGCGTTGCGGCAAACCCGCGCGAGTAGGTACCCAATTGCAGTCAGTTTTGACTGCGATTGCGTTCCGTTGTTCAGTTTGTATCGTGCGGGTGCAATGTGGTTTGGGTTCAAGGTTTGGGTTCAAGGTTTGGGTTCAAGGTTGTGTAGATGTAATTATTTCCCCTTATAACATGGTTATAAGGGAAAATAATAGCATTCTGAATACAGAATGCATAGTACAATAGGGCTGGAGGGGTTAAAAAAAAATAAAAAAAATATTTAACTCACCTTAATCCACTTGTTCGCACAGCCGGCATCTCTTCTGTCTTCTTCTTTGAGGAATAGGTGTCACGGCGGGGAGTAGGGGAAATCCCCCACTGTGCCTCGGCGTTCGCCGCAACGCAGGAAAGCAGGGAATAGGGAGCAGGACACCTCCTAACGCGACCCTGAAGATCTCCCTAAACTCCTAATGCATGAGCCGCCTCAGAAGGTAAGGGGGCTCATGCTCTCCAACCTAGAACCCTAGGTATCCCTGCTATGCCCTAAGCCTGAAGACAGGGCAGAGACCACCCATTCATCCAGCGCAACGGATGCATGGTGTCTCCAGAAGCCCAGCAGCTCGCCACCAACTAGACAGGGTTCACAGTCGAACGACAGGTAAGTAACAAAAGGCAATAGACAACCTAGGTTACCAGAACTTACCTGCCGCCGACGAGATGGACCAGAAACGCACTGTCTAGATGGTTTCTTAAACCCCTCCGGGAAAGCAGCCCCTGTTCGGAGGAAACACACTACCACACAATAACCTCCAAACAAGGCCCACACCATAATAACATACACCAGGTGGGAGAGGGAAAATAGAAACACGCCGGAGGGGACACACAGACAGAGCAAGGGAAACAATATAATAAATAAGGGTGACTCACACAGACTAAGATATTCAGCCAGGAAGCAGAGCTCCTACACAGACTGACAAAATCAAACTGACCACAGGCTCCAACACACCAACATATAAGGAGGCCTGAGGTCACACCCACCACACCTAGCAAACACAACTTAACCCCGTGCACACCAAATGGACAAAGTGCAGACATACAACCACACGTTGCCAGAGGCAACCACATGCATTGACAGCGAGCCGCCTAGCAACAAGCTCAGGCTGCTACACTGCCAACAACACCATGTTGCCAGCGGCAACCACATGTGAGGCTACCAACTAACAGCCCTCACGTGTGGTAAACAACCAAACCTGGCCGCTGGCAACTGCATGCGGCTCTAAGAGTCACGACCATGACCATAGTCGTGACAATAGGACCTTTGATGACGTCACTTAGCTCATCCCATGGTCTATCACATGATCTTTTACCATGGTGATGGATCATGTGACGTACCATGGGATGAGCATAGTGACGTCATCAAAGGTCCTATTCCTCAAAGAAGAAGACAGAAGAGATGACGGCTGCGCGAATAAGTGGATTAAGGTGAGTTCAATTATATATATATTTTTTTTAACCCCTCCAGCCCTATTGTACTATGCATTCTGTATTCAGAATGCTATTATTTTCCCTTATAACCATGTTATAAGGGAAAATAATAAAGATCGGGTCCCCATCCCGATCGTCTCCTAGCAACCGTGTGTGAAAATCGCACCGCATCCTCACTTGCTTGCGGATGCTTGCGATTTTCACGCAGCCCCATTCACTTCTATGGGGCCTGCGTTGCGTGAAAAACGCATAATATAGAACATGCTGCGATTTTCACGTAACGCAAAAGTGATGCGTGAAAATCACCGCTCATGTGCACAGCCCCATAGAAATGAATAGGTCTGGATTCAGTGCGGGTGCAATGCGTTCACCTCACGCATTGCACCCGTGTGGAAATCTCGCCCGTGTGAAAGAGGCCTAAGGGGTTTTCCAAGATATTGATAGCCTGTTCTTATTATCGAAGTCCTGTAAAACCCCTTTAATAGTAACTGAAGGAATCTTTTCTTTTTCTTTGCACCCAAAGTGTGACACTTGGATAAGAGAATTTGCTTTGTTGGAACAGTATTCATATTTCATATGGAGACAGGTTTTCTTTCACAAATTTATATGAAATCGGTGAGAAAAGTATGAGTGAAATTAACAGAGGAAGGAAACTGAACCATGCAGAGGCGCCCAGGTACGAGGCCTTAAACCACGAATAATTCTCCACCTTTCATTTCACTCTCAATTTTTACCATTCACACTAGTATTTATTAGTTACGTTTTTCAATAATTGTTAATGATCGTTCCATATTCATTCAGTTAATTACACATTGACAGATATCTTGAGATTATCAAGCTTCCTTCGAAATTGTATTCTATGATGTGTCACTTTTTTCCAAATTGAAGATCTGATCAGATATGAAAGCATAATAAAACACCCAGAAATGGCCTCACTTGTGACAGGAAAGTTACTGTTTCTCCATCTAGGTGATCACAATGTGAGCCTTCTGTAATTTTGTCACAAGCGAATAAGGCATGAAAGAGATAATCACATTTATTGCCTTTCAGTTCCTACTTGTCAAAGGAATAACGTGTTTTGTTCTGCAGAAATGGCTCTGCCCGTTCACCTTTTATAGGAAGGTCACACATACTAAGCACACTGCCGCTAGGGTGATGATCTGTGGAACATGAAGAATAGAATGCCACAGATGATATTTAGATAATCATTCTGTTTTACAAATCCTTTCTTCTTTTCTCTGACTCTAAGGCAACTTGTGTACCCTCCAAATAATTAGGAAGCTGAATGCTGCTGCCAATGGAGTGAATTGAGAAGTCAATTCTTTGTGACTTTTCTATTTTTGTATTGACGGGAAGGCTTTTCCAAACAAAGGCATTTTGATAGGAAAATGCACTATTTGAGGATGAGGTGCTACATTAATGCCAATCTCAATCCTGAAAGCAAGCATTCATCAATGTCAATCTCCCATGCAGTGTGCAGTGGACTTGCTTCCCGTGATATTTCTATGTATTTTATGCATTTAGATTTTATGCAATCACTAAAAAAACAATTGGCACTTATGTATGTAATATTCAGCGGGTGCAAACCCGCTGTCCCACATGGCCAACTCTCTCAGACGGTGATGGCTAAGTACACCCCTCGTTTTTCACAATACCTCTGATGGTGAGGATAGACTTTCCTGAGGGGTGTACCAGATGCTACCTCCAAGGAGGGTTGGGATACAAGGGAATTGGGACCTGGGTGTGGACCCACTGGACTGGACTGGTACACTGGGAGGCCAGAGGCTGATAAGGCGGAAGCGTAGTTGGCAGCAATGAGTCAAAGTCTGTGAACTTAGTCCTAGGTCAGGGGCAGGCAGCAAACAGGCAGAGTCTGTAACGTAATATGAGTTCAGGGGCAGGCTGATCAGGCAAAGTCCATTTCATCTAGAAGCAGTGTCCGGTACGCAGTACAGCAGAATCACACTAAACACCTTCGCTCAATAGGGTTAGACAAGCTAGTGACCAAGTTGCTCAGGCGTCTTCCTGTAGAAGGAGGCACCTTTAAATACATCCTGCAGACCAGCCAAAGGCTGGGAAAGATAGAGGGCGTACATGTGTCGCCTTACATAAGGAGGAGAGGTACGCGTGCGCACATTTCCTATGCTCACAAGGAACTCTGAGCCGGAGCGTAAGCTCCACTCAGAGCCAGGAGGAGGATGCTGGTAGCAGAAGCTGCCGCCGGCCAGGAGCGATCCTGCTACGCCCAAGCTGGCAAGGAGGAGGGAAGTTCCGACACAAAGCACAGACTACAGTTAAGAACCCCTCTGCCTGCACCTGTCAGCCTGGCGCGCAGCAGCGGGGAAGGGGGGATGAGGTCGCCGTAACCCCTGAAAATAAGCAGCCTATAATGTGATGGAAAAGTGTATCAAGCCAGCATAGGATGCGATATGCAAAATCACAATACATTAGTTAGTGCTTTTTATTAACTTTGTCCACATGATAAATACCATTTGCTGAAGTGAGACAACCCCTTTTGCTAATACTTTTGTGGTTCAAAAAGTTTTAGTAAAAATTTAGCATAATAGACCAAAACATCTGGTATGTTTACATAACTTGGCAAATGGTATCATATCACAGAGTATATTCTAGATTTGTGTAAAGAATACAAAAATATTATCATAATATCACGGTATGTGTAAGAAGAAAAAATAAGTGGGATAACTGGTCCGATTAGCAGGCTGACATATACTAAACAGAAATGAGACGGAGGGGGGTTAGGGAGGGAGAAGAGAGGGGTATTCCATGACTATCCTTAGTAATCAAGTGTGGGGGGAAGGGGGGGATCTGTCCAAAAGCAAGACAGTGCAATGGTGGGGAATTTTTGGACTGAGACCAGCAACATCCATTTCCTCCACCCAGGCCTTCTTGGTCACAGTCATGTCAGATCTCCACTGATGGATAAGGGGCTTGGGAACATGGATAGTAATGCAATTTCTGGGGAGGCGGGAATAAGAGTACTAGCAAAGCGTATTGTGCAAAGAAAAAATCTCTAGCTACAGAGGAGCCATACCTGAACATTCCCACCAGATATGAAGCATTGACCCTTCTGCAGCTAAACATCTCAGGCAAGTACTCTGTACTGAAGGATAAAATTTGTGCAGTTTTGCAGTTGTTTTATACCACCTTTATAGCATTTTGTAACTAAATTCTTAAAGACACAGATAGCGTATGTGTGAACAACATGGACTTTACTCATAGATTCTTAGAGAATTGGAGACTCAACTCCCTTTCCCAAGCAGACAGGAAACCAGGGGTTTTGGGTCTGGTATCACTTGCTTTCTCCCCCATCTCCTCAATGAGCATGATTCCATATATCATGGATATAGTGTGTTGGGGAGCAGAAAAAGATACACTCACAAGTTGCACTTACAAGATACACTCCCAAGTTGCGACCAGGGTGCCAGAGATTATATGCGTATAGATTAGCTGCATAATTGAAAATAGCATAACCAGGTTCCCTGTGATTGGGGAAATAGACCTTTAAAGTCAGAGAGGGGGCATAATCCAGAAGGGATGAACACATGCCGAATTCTGCATATGATGCTACCAGAAGGATCTCCAATAAGACAGTCTGAGCCCTGGAGGTAAAAGAGGGTTCCCTGGTAATGGGGTGAGTGGACTAGGAGACATTATCAATTGTATCTTAGGAGTCAATCTATTCCAGATCTTCAGTAAACCAGTCAGAAAGGGAGATTCAGATCAGCCCAAGGGGTGATGATGGGGAGCCAGAAGGTTCCCATAGTTATGGCTGGGGCAAACAAACACTTTTAAAAGGAGGTAGAATAAGGCTACTTTCACACTACCGTTCAGAGCGGGTCCGTCTGATGTCTGCTCAGACGGATCCGCTCCTATAATGCAGACGTTTGGATCTGTTCAGAACGGATCCGTCTGCATTATAGTTTAAAAAAATGTCCAAGTGTGAAAGTAGCCTGAACGGATCCGTCCAGACTTTACATTGAAAGTCAATGGGGGACGGATCCGTTTGAAGATTGAGCCATATTGTGTCAACTTCAAACGGATCCGTCCCCATTGACTTACATTGTAAGTCTGGACGGATCCGCTTGCCTCCGCACGGCCAGGCGGACACCCGAACGCTGCAAGCAGCGTTCAGGTGTCCGCTTGCTGAGCGGAGGCTGAACGCCGCCAGACTGATGCATTCTGAGCGGATCCGCGTCCACTCAGAATGCATTAGGGCTGTACGGATGCGTTCGGGGCCGCTTGTGAGCCCCTTCAAACGGAGCTCACGAGCGGACACCCGAACGCAGGTGTGAAAGTAGCCTAACTAGTTTCCATCCATATTCTTTACTGAATTAGCATTTTTCTCACAAATTTTCTTGAGACAAATGTTTGTGTTTTTTTTTTTCACAGAAAGACTTGAATTTCATCCAAAAACTAAGGCTACTTTCACACTTGCCCTAATGCATTCTGAATGGAAAAGCATTCGCCTTAGAATGCATCAGTTTGTCTCCGATCAGTCTCCATTCTGCTTTGGAGGCGGACACCAAAACGCTGCTTGCAACGTTTTTGGTGTCCGTCTGATGAAACTGAGCCAAACGGATCCGTCCTGACACACAATGTAAGTCAATGGGGACAGATTTATTTTCACTGACACAATCTGAAACAATAGAAAATGGATCCGTCCTCCATTGACTTTCAATGGTGTTCAAGACGCATCCGTCTTGGCTATGTTAAAGATAATACAAACTGATCCGTTCTGAACGGATGCAGACGGTTGTATTATCTGAACGGATCCCTCCAGCCTAAAGCTGGTCAACATAATGGAGTTCTACTCACTTCTAAGTTTAATTTACCTTAAAGGGGTACTCCTCTTTACTAATATTGATAAGTGGTAGGCAATTAAGAGTGCCGTGTTTGTGTGAGGGGAGGCGGGGCTTTAATTATTTAAACCTGGCTCTCCTGCCCCCACTTGTCGGTTCGAATGCTTTCGAATCGGCTCGTGGGTTGGCTGTCCTTCCAGAGAGGTCGCGTGTCTCATTGTTAGTTCGTGTGGTCGGCGGCGTCGGGCTCATCGCTGCGGAGAATAGGTAGGCCGGGTGGCTGCACACCCGTCTCGTTATTTATGTCATGTCATGCTGCCGGGCGTGCCCGCCGGTCCCCAGCCGCACCTGTGACTGCCTGCACTTCCGATCCGCTCCAGGCACCCCGCTCCCACATGCAGCGTCCCCCAGGCTAAACTGTACAACAGCCTCCTCACCTGTGGCTCCGTTGTGTCTCATACCATCGCGCGCAGCGGATCGGTCACGTAGGCCATTGGCTCCACAGTGCGGCTCACTGCCCTTCGGCGCTCTAGCAGGTCCTGGTCTGAGAGAGGGCGACACCTACAGGCCATGCTGGTACTGCAGTCCAGGTACTGGGCTCCTTGCTCAGCACCAGTGGCTAAGCACTAAGGCAGGCGTCAGTTGAAAAAATTTTTTTTTAGTATTAAATAAAAGAGGGTTCAAGGAAGGGGGATGGCCACTACGCCTTGCGCACGCAGCCTGGCCGCCCATAGCCCATACGGTACGTCGGGAGTCAGTGGGTCGGTTTCGGGCGCAGCCGCGACAAGCCGGTGGTTAGCTAGGGAGCGGTTGCGTGGGTGAAGGGTCACTCAGCCAGGGTTCGCTCACTCACATGTCTGTCCTTGTTTATTCAGGTCCACAGGTGGTTGGCTACTTTGCGATACTGTGGGGTTTGTGGCTGTTATGGCCGCCAGGTGAGTCAGGTGTGGTGCGCATGCGTGGGCCACCCCCCTTTTTACTCCTGCGTGGGCTTGGGGGACTGGGTATGGTGGCCTATCAATGCTCAGGCCACTGGCGCATGTCTTGCAGGGTGGCGCCTACAGTCGTGGCCTTTGGTGGGAAGTTTAAAAAAAATAAAAAAAATAATAATAATATAGATATAAATTTTGTTTGGCCAGGTCTGTCACGACTACAGACTCGTTATAAAGCCCTGCCACGACTGCAGGCATTTAGTCTGTCATGACTACAGACTCGTTATAAAGCCCTGCCACGACTGCAGGCATCAGTCTGTCATGACTACAGACTCGTTATAAAGTCCTGCCACGACTGCGGGCATCAGTCTGTCACGACTACAGACCCGCTCTAAAGCCCTGCCACGACTGCAGGCATCAGTCTGTCACGACTACAAACCCGTTATAAAGCCCTGCCACGACTGCAGGCATCAGTCTGTCACGACTACAGACTCGTTATAAAGTCCTGCCACGACTGCAGGCATCAGTCTGTCACGACTACAGACCCGCTCTAAAGCCATGCCACGACTGCAGGCACAAATCTGTTACGACTACAGACTCATTATATAGGCCTGCCACGACTGCAGGCATTAGTCTCATGTCAACAGACTCGTGAGGTAATACTACCACGTCTACAGGCGATGGTCCGTTACCGCTACTCTCGATGTAGGGTCCCCTCACGACTACAGGGGCTAGTCGGTCACATCCACAGACTCGGTTGCACTCCCGTTGACTACAGGCACTGGGTGGGCATCTACGGGTAGTTGCGTCACGACTACGCACGCGGGTCAGCCACGGCCTGGGAGGTCAGCCTTCACGGTCACAGGTAGGTCCGGTGAGGCTTCAGTCTCCCAGCGGGTTCCAGTCACAATAACCAGCCCCTAGGTGGGGGGGGGGGCACTCCCGCACCGGCGCACAATGCCAGGGAGCTGTGCGGCTCCTCACGCGGCACACGGTTCAAACCAGCGGGGGCCGGGGCCCACGGTAAAGGAAGGGCTCCCTCTGATCCGGTGCACATTGCCAGGGAGTGGCGCTGCTCCCCACGCGGTACGAGTGTCCAGCCGGCGGTTGGTCGGCCCTAGCTGAGGAGGGGGGCTCCCCCGCACTGGTGCATTCTGCCAGGGAGCAGCGTGAGCTCCCCACACGGCTGGGGGGTAAAGGCTCATCATCTTCAATAAAGTCTGGCACGGGCCGCCGTGCCGTTAGGTAGGCAGGGATCAGGGGAAGGAGTACTAGGCTCGGTCAGGGGGAGCAGATCATAGGCGGTGGCTGGCTTCCTGCTGCCGGCCGTACATAAGGTTCCAAGGGGGTTATTTAGGCACAGGATGTTAGTTAGTCCGTGCAGGTGATCTGCGTTATACCATGCTCTTCATGCTCGTATTTAGAGCTGTGCCCATACGGGAGCTGCTTAAGTGGTTTATAGTTTAAAATAAAAAAATAATTTTGAGTCTCTCACGCATCGCTTCTCCGTTTTAGGTTACACATATGACTCCTCCATTAGAGTCTCTCACGCATGGCTTCTCCGTTTTAGGTTTACACATATGACTCCGCCATCTGAGTCGCTCACGCATGGCTTCTCCGTGTTAGTTTTACACATACGACTCCGCCATTAGAGTCTCTCACGCATGGCTTCTCCGTTTTAGGTTTACACATATGACTCCTCCATTAGAGTCTCTCACGCATGGCTTCCCCGTTTTAGGTTACACATATGCCTCCGCCATTAGAGTCTCTCACGCATGGCTTCTCCATGTGAGTTTTACACATACGACTCCGCCATTAGAGTCTCTCACGCATGGCTTCTCCGTTTTAGGTTTACACATATGACTCCGCTATTAGAATCTCTCACGCATGGCTTCTCCGTTTTAGGTTACACATATGGCTCCGCCATTAGAGTCTCTCACGCATGGCTTCTCCGTTTTAGGTTACACATATGACTCCGCCATTAGAGTCTCTCACGCATGGCTTCTCCGTTTTAGGTTTACACATATGACTCCGCTATTAGAATCTCTCACGCATGGCTTCTCCGTTTTAGGTTACACATATGACTCCGCCATTAGAGTCTCTCACGCATGGCTTCTCCGTTTTAGGTTTACACATATGACTCCGCCATCTGAGTCTCTCACGCATGGCTTCTCCGTGTTAGTTTTACACATACGACTCCGCCATTAAAGTCTCTCACGCATGGCTTCTCCGTTTTAGGTTTACACATATGACTCCTCCATTAGAGTCTCTCACGCATGGCTTCCCCGTTTTAGGTTACACATATGCCTCCGCCATTAGAGTCTCTCACGCATGGCTTCTCCATGTGAGTTTTACACATACGACTCCGCCATTAGAGTCTCTCACGCATGGCTTCTCCGTTTTAGGTTTACACATATGACTCCGCTATTAGAATCTCTCACGCATGGCTTCTCCGTTTTAGGTTACACATATGACTCCGCCATTAGAGTCTCTCACGCATGGCTTCTCCGTTTTAGGTTACACATATGACTCCGCCATTAGAGTCTCTCACGCATGGCTTCTCCGTTTTAGGTTTACACATATGACTCCGCTATTAGAATCTCTCACGCATGGCTTCTCCGTTTTAGGTTACACATATGACTCCGCCATTAGAGTCTCTCACGCATGGCTTCTCCGTTTTAGGTTTACACATATGACTCCGCCATCTGAGTCTCTCACGCATGGCTTCTCCGTGTTAGTTTTACACATACGACTCCGCCATTAGAGTCTCTCACGCATGGCTTCTCCGTTTTAGGTTTACACATATGACTCCTCCATTAGAGTCTCTCACGCATGGCTTCCCCGTTTTAGGTTACACATATGCCTCCGCCATTAGAGTCTCTCACGCATGGCTTCTCCCTGTTAGTTTTACACATACGACTCCGCCATTAGAGTCTCTCACGCATGGCTTCTCCGTTTTAGGTTTACACATATGACTCCGCTATTAGAATCTCTCACGCATGGCTTCTCCGTTTTAGGTTACACATATGACTCCGCCATTAGAGTCTCTCACGCATGGCTTCTCCGTTTTAGGTTACACATATGACTCCGCCATTAGAGTCTCTCACGCATGGCTTCTCCGTTTTAGGTTTACACATATGACTCCGCTATTAGAATCTCTCACGCATGGCTTCTCCGTTTTAGGTTACACATATGACTCCGCCATTAGAGTCTCTCACGCATGGCTTCTCCGTTTTAGGTTTACACATATGACTCCGCCATCTGAGTCTCTCACGCATGGCTTCTCCGTGTTAGTTTTACACATACGACTCCGCCATTAAAGTCTCTCACGCATGGCTTCTCCGTTTTAGGTTTACACATATGACTCCTCCATTAGAGTCTCTCACGCATGGCTTCCCCGTTTTAGGTTACACATATGCCTCCGCCATTAGAGTCTCTCACGCATGGCTTCTCCATGTGAGTTTTACACATACGACTCCGCCATTAGAGTCTCTCACGCATGGCTTCTCCGTTTTAGGTTTACACATATGACTCCGCTATTAGAATCTCTCACGCATGGCTTCTCCGTTTTAGGTTACACATATGACTCCGCCATTAGAGTCTCTCACGCATGGCTTCTCCGTTTTAGGTTACACATATGACTCCGCCATTAGAGTCTCTCACGCATGGCTTCTCCGTTTTAGGTTTACACATATGACTCCGCTATTAGAATCTCTCACGCATGGCTTCTCCGTTTTAGGTTACACATATGACTCCGCCATTAGAGTCTCTCACGCATGGCTTCTCCGTTTTAGGTTTACACATATGACTCCGCCATCTGAGTCTCTCACGCATGGCTTCTCCGTGTTAGTTTTACACATACGACTCCGCCATTAGAGTCTCTCACGCATGGCTTCTCCGTTTTAGGTTTACACATATGACTCCTCCATTAGAGTCTCTCACGCATGGCTTCCCCGTTTTAGGTTACACATATGCCTCCGCCATTAGAGTCTCTCACGCATGGCTTCTCCATGTGAGTTTTACACATACGACTCCGCCATTAGAGTCTCTCACGCATGGCTTCTCCGTTTTAGGTTTACACATATGACTCCGCTATTAGAATCTCTCACGCATGGCTTCTCCGTTTTAGGTTACACATATGACTCCGCCATTAGAGTCTCTCACGCATGGCTTCTCCGTTTTAGGTTACACATATGACTCCGCCATTAGAGTCTCTCACGCATGGCTTCTCCGTTTTAGGTTTACACATATGACTCCGCTATTAGAATCTCTCAGGCAGGCTTCTCCGTTTTAGGTTACACATATGACTCCGCCATTAGAGTCTCTCACGCATGGCTTCTCCGTTTTAGGTTACACATATGACTCCGCCATTAGAGTCTCTCACGCATGGCTTCTCCGTTTTAGGTTACACATATGACTCCGCCATTAGAGGCCCTCACGCATGGCCTCTCCGTGTTAGTTTTACACATACGACTCCGCCATTAGAGTCTCTCACGCATGGCTTCTCCGTTTTAGGTTTACACATATGACTCCGCCATTAGAATCTCTCACGCATGGCTTCTCCGTTTTAGGTTACACATATGACTCCGCCTTTAGAGTCTCTCACGCATGGCTTCTCCGTTTTAGGTTACACATATGACTCCGCCATTAGAGGCCCTCACGCATGGCTTCTCCGTGTTAGTTTTACACATACGACTCCGCCATTAGAGTCTCTCACGCATGGCTTCTCCGTTTTAGGTTTACACATATGACTCCGCCATTAGAATCTCTCACGCATGGCTTCTCCGTTTTAGGTTACACATATGACTCCGCCTTTAGAGTCTCTCACGCATGGCTTCTCCGTTTTAGGTTACACATATGACTCCGCCATTAGAGTCTCTCACGCATGGCTTCTCCGTTTTAGTTTTACACATATGACTCTGCCATTAGTCTCTCACGCATGGCTCCGCCATTAGTCTCTCGCGCATGGCTTCTCCGCTTTAGGTTTACACACATGACTCCGCCATTAGAGTCTCTCACGCATGGAGGAAAAAAAATAAAAAAAATAAAAAATGATTCCTCACCAGGCCCAGCTGCGCTGGGACTAGTCTCTCATCTCACCATAGCTAAGAGACTGATGGCCAATTCCTTGGCCAGTAATACTCTGAGGGCTTGCAAGACAGCTTGGCGCCTGTTTCAGAGATATGAGAACACCTACCCGGCCGCTGGCCGGGGGCCTATCACTCACCTATTGGGCTTCGTCAGGGTTTTGCCACTCTCAATTAAACCTGTCCTATAGCATTGTTAACTATACATGGCAGGTATTCAGCACCATTGGTACATGCTACATCCGGACCTACCGTCACTCTTCTCCGCCCACCCGATCAAAGCGGCGTTGAAGGGTTTGCGCAAGATGTCTGTTGTGAAACGACATGTGCGTCAGCCATTTACCGGTAGCTTGTTCAGGCCGTGACAGACAAACTGCAGGGTAAACCGTTCGGGCCGCAGGTTAGCGCTGTGGTAGAAACAGCCTTGTACCTGGCCTTCCATGGATTCCTCAGGTCAGGCGAGCTCATGGGCACCAATACACTAGCTGGGTGCTTGCGGAAAGGTCAGCTCATCCGGCGCGGGTCCATCTATGTCCTCACCTTGGTCTCGTCCAAGACGTCACGGCCTGGGGAATCGGTGGCGGTCAGATACTTTCCCACGGACAGCAGATGGTGTCCGGTGCAGGCCTTGGAGGCTTGGCTGCGTAGTATTTAGTCCAAGCGGCATGTTCTCCCGTACTCGAACTAGGCAATGCCCGGCTAACCACCGCGGCCTTTCTTACGTACATTCAGGTTTAGTTGACAGGTTCAGGGGTCGGTCCTCTCTGGATCACAGGACATTCCTTCCGCATGGGCACGGCAGCTGCGGCGTCCATGCATAAGGTGCCAGTACATGTCATCAAACGGTTGGGTCGTCGCAGTTCCACGTGTTCCATGCGTTATATCCCGGATCCTTATACGAAATATCACTGGCTTTCGAGTTTTGGTTTTGTAGTTTCTGTTATCAAGTTTTTTCAAACTCCTATGCATGGTTCTTTTGGCCCCTTTAGGCTACCCTTCCATAAGCAGTTCCGGCATAACTCTGCTGCTTCTAGGTAGGGGGGGGGAGTATAGGCTTAGGTAGGGGACCCTCTCATCATGAGCCGATCCGAGCACAAGTGGTAGGCAATTAAGAGTGCCGTGTTTGTGTGAGGGGAGGCGGGGCTTTGATTATTTAAACCTGGTTCTCCTGCCCCCACTTGTCGGTTCGAATGCTTTCGACCCACCCAGAAGCCCTCCCTTCTTCTCAGGACTCATCATTGGTGTGGGCCCCTTTAGGCTACCCTTCGATAAGCAGTTCCGGCATAACTCTGCTGCTTCTAGGTAGGGGGGGGAGTATAGGCTTAGGTAGGGGACCCTCTCATCATTAGCCGATCCGAGCACAACCTATCTTTAGGATAAGCCATCAATATCAGATCTGCGGGGTCCCGACTGTCGGCACCCTTGGCGGTCAGCTGTATGAAGAGAACACAGCACTCATACAGTTGATCGGTGCAGTCGTCTCTCCGTCAATCTGATATTGGTGACCTATCTAATAAACCAGTAAGTTTAACTTCTCTTGAGGGAAAAATGTTTGAAGGACTCCTAAGGGACTATATAGAGGAGAGTGTGACTGTTAATAATATTATAAGTGATAACCTGCATGGGTTTACCAAGGAAAGAAGTTGTCAGACTGACCTGATTTGTTTTTATCAGGAGGTGAGTAGTAGCCTGGACAGAGGGGCGGCTGTAGATGTAGTGTTCTTGGATTTTGCAAAGGCATTTGATATTGTCCCTCATAGACGTTTAATAAATAAAGTAAGGTATTTAGAAAGTATAGTCTGTAATTGGATTAAAAACAGGCTGAAGGACCGTGTCCAGAGAGTTGTTGTCAATGACTCCTATTCAGAATGGTCCCGGGTTATAAGTGGTGTACCCCAAGGTTCAGTGCTGGGTCCCCTATTATTTAATTTATTTATTAATGATATTGAGGATAGAATTAATAGCACCGTTTCTATTTTTGCAGATGACACTAAGCTGTGTAGTACTGTACAATGTATGGAAGATGTCCATAAACTTCAAGCTGACTTCAAGCTGACACTCTGGGTGATTGGGCATCCACTTGGCAAATGATGTTTAATGTAGATAAATTTAAAGTTATGCATCTGTGTAGTAATAATCTCCGTGCATCATATGCCCTAGGGCAGCTAACTGCCGGGCCGCGGCCCAGGACTGGGCCCTGGAAGATTGTTTGCAGGGCTGCGGCAATATAGAGAAGCGGAGACGCCAGGCGCATGCGTGCCCGACGCTCACATCACTCACAGCGGTCGGCAGCACAGCGGGAGGGAGAGATTTCTTTCCTTCCAACTGTGATGCTGGCCAGCCACTGCCACCAATGAGGAGAGAGTGGGAGGTGGAGGGGAGGGACTGTGGCCACTGTGCCACCAATGATTATAATTAACCAGAGGACCTTTCATGGGTCCGGACTTTATTAACTAAGTAGCAGGAAATGTAGAGCGGCACCCAGGGATCTCCCTGCACTTACTATTATTCCTGGACGCTGCTCTGTTCGCCTGCTGTGGCCCCCGTTACCGTCTCCCACGATGTATGCTAATTACTACTATCAGAACACCAGGGAGGAGACATCAGCTTCTATCCCTGGGTGTTCCTTATCGCTGGCTGTAGCACTGTCCAATCTCTGCGCAGAGCGTCACAGCCAAGGAGAAAAAAAAACTCGACCTGGCTGTGATGCTCTGCGCTGCGATTGGACAGGGATAGGATTTAATATTTTTAAGATTTTATATATGTTATACTTTTAGTCAACACACAATAATGATTAGAATACTGTGGTTATCCAAATATCTTATGTATATATGTGTAGCAGTACTTGCAATCCATAAAATTGATTTATGCTTGTCTCGAGTACACATTCCCAATACACTCAGTTACTAATGGGAAATGTATGGAGCGTTTGCTAAGCAGGCATGTAACCCGCTCCATACTTTTCATGGAAGGTAGAAACAGCTAAGAATACCAATACTAATTATCATTAATATGTTATTTTAGTGAGATACCTTTTTAAAGATGGCAGGACAATGTGTGTGTACATTTTATGTAGCTGATGTTTTTATCACCACATTCATAGACGGCTTGTTTTAAATTAATTGAAACCACTTTCAAAGCAATTCTCACTTTATTGGAATTTATTTCTGACTGCAAACATTTGACTGGAAGATCTAATTTGCCTTGTCACACATTTAACTACCTTTTTCTAACACTATAGGAAGGAAATTATATTCTCAACAAACGTATTATTAAAATAAATCCCTATAGAATA
The DNA here is from genome assembly GCF_905171765.1 of Bufo bufo. NCBI lineage: Eukaryota > Metazoa > Chordata > Amphibia > Anura > Bufonidae > Bufo > Bufo bufo. The sequence continues at coordinate 411,438,265 of NC_053391.1, read as the reverse complement.
AGTCATTTTAATTCTAAAGATATAAATAATGGATAATACCACATTTCATAAAGTGCCAAATGTGTTATTTAAATTAATTTACTGGCATTCCCAGTAGTCTCCTGTCGCCATCAAATACAGGTGCACAGCATTGGGTAATGATGTAATTAACCCATTTATGTCCAGCTGAAACAGATTTATCTAAATATTTGAATTAAAGGGGTTGTCTGGGTGTTTAATATTGATGACCTATCCTCAGGATAGGTCCTTAATATCAGATTGGGGAGGGGGTATAACACCTGGCACCCCACCAATCAGCTGTTTGAGGAAGCCGCAGCACTCCTACTCAGAGCTTACCAAGTAGTGCACCATACATTGTATATACGGTAGGTTGTGCACGGTATTGCAGCTCAACCCCGTTCATTACAATGATAGAAATGGCTGCAGCTCTCACCTCTGACTTTAATCCACGAAGCACGGAAAAAAGGCCAGAACTGGGCCTAATAGAATATCCAATAGAAAGAGAGAATCCAGCTTCTTGTGGAGTAAAAAATAGTTCTTTATTGGCTCATCGTATAAAATCCACCAAAATCACAGGAAAAAGGTGTACAGTAACATGTTTCGGGCTACAAAATCCAGCCCTTCATCAAGACGTCAAGAAGCTGGATTCTCTCTTTCTATTCAACCCCATTCATTAGATTGGGACTGAGCTGGGGTCGGAGCCTGACCTCACTCGATGGCAGCTGCTTGAAAGAAGCACTCCCGCTACCAAGCTACTATTAAGCCTGTTCCTGCGAACTATCCCACCGGCATGGTGAAGATCCAGCTGAAGGATTGCCCCAGAGAGACATCTGGCTCACATAAAGCTGCAAAATCCCGCTCCGACATGGAGAAATACCTTCATAAGCCTCTGGCCCAGTCTGCTCCACGCGCCTCTAAGATGGCGCTGAGGTGCCCGGAAATAGAGCTTCCCTGCACAGAAGGGCCCAGCGAGGACTCTGATATAGACACGGAAGATAACTCCATGCTGCAAGGGGTGAGTGAGTCTTTAGCCCTCACCCGAGATTATCTAGACCGAGCCCTGCAGAGAGCACTAGCCCCTATTGCTGTCGACCTTTTGGTCATCAAAGCGGATATCTGCCACATAGGCGACAAGGTAGAGGCCTTGGAACAGACGCAAGAAAAGCCGATTATTTTTAACTCCGCGGTTAGAAGCACCCTGGGGACTCACCGCAATGCCATAAACAATTCCCTGATGTTGCTGGAGATCAGGAGAATAGAAGTTGTAGGAGAAACATTAGAATACGGGGCCTACCCAAAGCTGCAGACAAAGAGGACTTGTTTGGCGTCATGCAGGCCTTGTTTAACACTTTATACGGCCCAGACCGGAGGGAGACCATAATTGTGGAAAGGGTACATAGGGCGCTATGCCCCAAGCCTTCCCCTTTAGAAAACCCCAGGGACATAATATGCGGACTACTAAGCTTCCGTGACACTGAGGCCATTTTACATAAATCTAGGAAACTAGCTGAAGTATTACTGGAAGGTACCAAAATACAAGTGTTTTTCAAGATCTTGCCTCCTCGATGCTTCAGAAAAGAAGGATCCTGAAACCTCTTACGGATCAACATAAAAGATAAAAATGTGTGAGGCAAGAGATCCTCTCACAAGGACTCTAACGGCTAGTTGCTAGGTCTCTACAAGAAGATATCCCTTGAAAGTGATCCTTTTGTGTGGGGTAACGTTGTCACCTATTCCCTTCTCTTTTCCGCTCTGACTCAGGGAGGGAAGACGTCGCCCACACCTAGTAAGCTATACTACACTATGCGTTACTTAATGGGATAGTTCTCCCTGGCCTATTTTCTTAGCCCATCAGGCTTACCTAATGGTGGCTTGGGCAGATCAGGTTACACAGATGTTTGTGTCTACCTCCTCCCTTTTAGCTCCTTATGGATCTTCCTGTTATGCTGCTATTCCAATTGTACTTTCCTTGTTTGTTTTCTTTGAGTTTGTTGCACTGTTTGAGTGTTGGGTCATGGAGCATATAGAAAATGTATCTCTTATAATTTTCATAACTCAAAGATGGCTGCCTTGAAACTCAATTTAGCTTCTTTTAATGTCCACAGCTGCAATAACCCGGTTAAAAGGATTATTAAAAGCCAAATATTGTGGCTTGGGCAACCAGGTGCTATAAATTAAACCACTGAACTGAGTGTTCTCTGCTGTGTACTGCCATTTAAATCCATAAATTTTTTTCTCTGCTAGGTTAAGGTAGTGGCTTGGGCAACCAGGTGATATAAATTAAACCACGGAACTCTCCCAGAGCTTGCTCTTCCTGAGACTTGCTGTACCAAGTGGCTGCTGGTTAAGTGGAGTTTAAAGAACCAGACTTCTGGTGCTGAGTGTTATTTCGTGGGAGTGATTGCAGGTGGCTGAATGTGGTTTGAAGCAGAGATCCTTGAAAGTTAAGTACTTGCATTTTAGTACTGCCATTTAAAACCCTTTTTTTTCTCTGCTGTGTACTTCCATTTAAATCCATTTTTTTTTCTCTGCTAGGTTAAGGGGAGTGGCTTGGGCAACCAGGTGCTATAAATTAAACCACTGAACTCTCCCAGAGCTTGCTCTACCTGAGGCTTTCTGTACCAAGTGGCTGCTGATTAAGTGGAGTTTAAAGAACCGGAGTTTAAGACAATCTCCTTGTGTGTTGTTGGCTTAATTCTAGCTAGTCCTCCAACTGCAGCAGACAGGGTCTAATTCTAACTCATATTTAATGTTTTCCTACTTTACTGTTCATCCCCATTTAAACATGTGCTCCATGGACAATGACATTAAGTGTGTGTCCTGTGCAATGTATGCGTGCCTTGAAGAGCCTTTCGAGGGTGAATACTTTTGCACTAGATGCAATCATGTTGCATATTTGGAAGCCCAGATCTTGGATCTAAATAAGCAACTTGAAATAGGGGCATTGCAAAACTGGAGAAAGACTTAGACATCACTGTGCAGGCACTGACTGGGTTCAGTGAAATGGAGGTGGGAAGAGGAGGGCAAGATCAGGAATATCAGGTAAGCAGTTGGGTTAATGTAGGAAGAAGGGGTGAGAGAAAAGTGCCAGGGAGGCTAGTCCTGAGCTGGAACATCCTAGTAAATATGCCTGTTTGGCTGATATTAGGGGTGAAATCCCAGGGCCAGCAACACTGCAGCAGGGCGTTTCTCCTAGCAACCAGGAGGATGACCGCTAAAGGAAGGATGGGAAAAGGAGTGCAGCAAAGGTCAGGCAGATTCTGGTGGTAGGGGACTCTATTATTAGGTGGACAGACAGGGTCATCTGTTGTCGAGACTGTGAATGCCGAATAGTGTGTTGTCTGATTGACAGATTGCTGGGTGGGGCTGGGGAAGACCCGGCGGTCATGGTACCCATTCGCACCAATGACAAAGTCAGTGGGAGATGGAAGGTCCTTAAAAACGATTTTAGGGAACTAGGTGAGAAGCTCAAGTCCAGGACCTCCAAGGTAGTGTTTTCAGAAATACTACCATTGCCACGAGCGTCACAAGAGAGACAACGAGAGTATAGGGAGTTAAATAAGTGGCTCAGAAGCTGGTGCAGGAAGGAAGGGTTTGGGTTCATGGAGAACTGGGACGACTTCTTGGTCGGTTACAGGCTCTACAGTAGGGACGGGCTGCACCTTAATGGGGAGGGTGCAACTGCCCTGGGGGAAAAAATTGTTAGATGGCTGGAGGAGCTTTTAAACTAGGATCTGGGGAGTGGTCATACTAATAAGGGGGTAGATAGTGTAGATAGAGAGTAGGTTAAAGAATGGGACAGTGGGGATTTAGTGTGGGCTGAGGTTAGCGAGAAAAATAGGGAGAAGACTGGGCATAACTATACATTTATGAAAAATAGAATTGCTGGTAACAAGAACCTGTTACATACAAAAGTCAACCAAGGTAACCAAAAATTCCTGGATATTCACTTTACAGTATAGTAAGTTAAAATGTATTTTCACAAATGCCAGAAGTCTAGCTAGAAAAATGGGGGAGCTGGAGGCTATGGTACTAGAAGAACACATAGATGTAGTTGGTGTGGCTGAGACATGGTTGGACTCTTCGAATGACTGGGCTGTTAATATTAAGGGTTTTACACTATTTAGGAAAGACTGGATCAATAGAAAAGGTGGTGGTGTGTGCCTGTATGTGAGGAGTGATCTGAAGACAAGTGTGAAAGAGGCAATTGTGGGTGTGGATTGTGAGGATGTGGAAACCTTATGGGTGGAAGTTCAAGGGGATATAAACACTGAAAAAATAATACTTGGTGCAATCTATAGACCCCCTAACATCACAGAACAGTTAGAAACGCAACTGTATAACCAAGTAGAGCAGGCGGCACAGGCTGGTACAGTGGTCATAATGGGAAATTTTTACTTCTCAGATATTGACTGGAGTCATGGTTCTGCCTCAACCGCAAAGGGGAGAAAATTCCTCAACTTGCTACAGGACCACTTTTTGGGCCAGTTTGTAGAAGCTCCCACTAGGGGCGATGCTCTGTTGGATCTGGTAATTTCTAATGATGCAGAGCTTGTTGGTAATGTTACTGTTCGAGAAACACTAGGTAATAGTGACCACAATATAATTATATTCCCCGTAAACTATAAAAAGCTAACTCTGTCAGACAGAGCAAAGACACTGAATTTAAAAAAGGCTAATTTCCCTGGGTTGAGGGCAGTATTTCAGGGCATAGATTGGGAGAAGCTACTGTCACATAATAAATACTGAGGATAAATGGGAGAGCTTCAAATCCACATTGAGAAATTGCACAAAAAAATATATCCCTTTAGGTAACAAGTATAAACAGCTAAAATTAAACCCCCCATGGCTTACAGCTACTGTAAAAATGGCAATAAAAGACAAAAAGAGGGCATTTAACAAATATTAATCTGAGGGGTCAGCTGTAGCATTTGAAGATTACAAAGGGCTTAATAAAATCTGCAAAAAGGAGATAAAATTAGCAAAGATACAAAATAAACAGCAGGTAGCAAAAGAAAGCAAAACAAATTCCATATTTTTTTTAAATATATAAATGCTAAAAAAGCTAGGTCTGAGCAGGTAGGTCAAACACAATTCACTGCAAAAATTGCACCAAAATGATACGCAACTGACAATACTAGCTAATTCCTCAGGCCTGATGTTAAACGCTGAGAACTTTGCCAATATCTTCCAGTCAGGAACATATCGGAGCCCCTCATGCACCACGTCACGGTGTCTCAGCACGCATGGGGTCCTACCACTCAACTGCCTGTGGTGTGTGAACAGGTGTGAGGAGAGCGACTAAACTGATAAGGGCAATGGAGGGTCTTAGTTATGAGGAAAGATTAAAAGAATTGAATTTATTTAGTCTTGAGAAGAGACGTCTAAGGAGGGACATGATTAACCTATACAAATATATAAATGGACCATACAAAAAATAAGGTGAAAAGCTGTTCCATGTAAAATGCGCTCAAATGACAAGGAGGCACTGCCTCCGATTGGAGAGGAAAAAGTTCAGTCTCCGGAAGCGTCAAAGCTTCTTTACTGTAAGAACTGTGAAGCTGTGGAATAGACTTCCTCTGGACGTGGTCACAGCAGAAACAGTAGACAGTTTCAAAAAGGGTTTAGACGAGTTCTTAAAAGTAAAAAACATTAATGCTTATAAAAACGTGTAGAAATCTGAGTCTCAATTCCTTTTGGGATTTGCATCCTCACCTATCCCTTAGTTGAACTTGATGGACGTACCGTATTTTTCGCCCTATAAGACACACTTTTCTTTCCCCCAAAGTGGAAAGCGCTTCATTAGTACCGGAGGACCGGGAAGCGGTGAAGGCTCTGTACTAACCGCTTCCTGGTCTACAGCTCGGCTATCGGCTGTGCAGGGCTCACGATGGAGAGGAGCGGTGGCGTCCAGGGGCAGGAGAGGTAAGTGAGTTTTTTTTATTTTATTTGCGCTGGGGGCTAATGGCTGACATATAGGGGCTGAATATATGGGGGCTGATGGCTGAATATATGGGCGCTGATGGATGAATATATGGGGGCTGATGGCTGACTATATGGGGGCTGATGGCTGACTATATGGGGTCTGCTGGCTGACATATGGGGGCTGATAGATGGCTGACATATAGGGGCTGATAGATGGCTGAAGGTTGGGGGGTTAATCTGAGGCATTGGGGGCCTGATCTGAGGTCTGATTAACATTGGGGGTCTGATTGCTGGTCTGACCTGAGGTGTAATGGAAAATATTTTTTTCTTATTGTTCTCCTCTAAAACCTAGGTGCGTCTTATGGGCCGGTGCGTCTTATAGGGGGGAAATACGGTATGTCTTTTTTCAACCGTATTAACTATGTAACTCTTTTTAGCAGTCTTGGTATCATTCCTGCTATGACCGCTGTTCGTCAAGAGGGGCCAGTATTGGGATTCTTAGAAATGTTCCTTTCTCCATACTATCTGAGGTGGCGTACCCTGAGGGGAGATATCTATTTCTAAAGGGCATGTTGGGAAATGTTGAGGTCACACTGTGCAATCTTTAAGCCCCCAACACAGGGACAGTTTGTTGGCTGCGGGAGATACTTCATACTATCTCCATGTTTGCTTCGGTCTTGCTAATTATTGGGTCCTTAATCCTCTCCTGGATTCCTCCAATCAGAAATCTGCCATCTCATATAAGGCGCTTAGAGGTATTTATGGGAAACTGCAAGAACTCTGCCTGAGCGATGTCTGGAGGTCTATGCATGCAGACAGGATGGATTACACATTTTATTCTAACCCCCATAGGTCTTACCAAAGGCTCAATTACTTTTTTATACCTGATAGATACCTACCCCAAGTCCATAGTGCAGATATCCAAGTATCCGATCATGCACTGGTCTCTTTCTCTGTGAGTATTTCTGAAGTGTCTGGGAGGGAATGGACATGGCGGCTACATTGTTGGATACACCTTCCCATATTAGTTCTTTATCTAAGAAGCTCCAAGACTACTTTGCAATCAATATACCATCAGAGTCCTCGCCCGCCTCTGTCTGGGAAGCCCATAATGCTGTTATCTGTGGGGAGCTCATAGCATTAGGATCCCATCTTAAAAAACAGTGTATGGCACACCTAATATCACAATTGTCACAAAGGCTTTGGTGGCACTGAGGGTGGAGCTTAAAGTACTATTAAATACTAGGGCAGCTCGTGCTTATCTCAAAGTAAAACACAAACATTATGCATATGGAGATAAGGGCAACAAGATTATGACAGCACTTATTAAAAAACGTACTGAACAATCTCATAAGAGCTCAGGATGATAAGACTCTGAGCACTACATCGGAAATGGCAAATGTCTTTACCTCTTATTACCAATCACTCTGCAATCTTTGCCCACAGAAAACACTTGATACCCTCGCCACTAGATTAGATCATATGAGACAGTTTCTATCTACACTCAACTTACCCACACTGACCAGTGAGGATTGTGAAACATTAATAGCCCCTATTACCTTTGTTGAGAGCCAGAAGGTCCTCAAAACAACCCCCCACAGTAAAATTCCAGGGCCTGACGGTCTCCCAACCATCTATTACAATTTTTTTTTTACGGTTTTGTGACCTCAACAGGTGTCTTACTTCGCACTGCTTTCGCACTGCTTTCTGGTTCTCTCCCTGCGAGACAGGCACTCGAAGCTCATATTGCGGTCCTTCCCAAACCTGTCAAAGACCCAGAAATCCTTTAAAGTTACAGGCTAATCTCTCTTTTGAATACTGATGTAAAGGTATGGGCAAAGGTTTTGGCCCATAGGATTGCCCCCTTCCTCCAAAACTTGATCTCCCCTGAACAGTTGGGCTTTGTGGGAGTGTAGAGACAGCACCTTTAGAGTTCAGCAAGGACTGGTATAATCTATAAATACCAACACCCAACTTACATTCCTTAGTACTGATGCTGCAAAAGCATTTGACAGGGTGGACTGGAGATTTTTTGGAATCCACTCTTCAAAGATTTGGTTTTACCTCTCAGTTCATATTGGCAGTTCTGTCTCTGTACTCGTCTCCTCATGCAAGGGTCAGAGTGAATGGGGTGCTTTCCCCTTCCTTCCCAATTTTGAATGGAACGCGGCAAAGCTGCCCATTATCACCCTCACTTTTTATTCTATGCCTGGAGACAATACCCAAACATATAAGGCCTAGTGGTAGGGCCAGTGACCCACACTATAGCTGCCTTTGCAAATCACATGCTTCTGTTCTTGTCTGACCCTGTAGAAGCATTCCCAGCCACTCTCACCTTACTAACTGAATTTGGCCAACTGTCCAATTTCAGGATAAACCTTTCTAAATGCACGGCCATGGGAATCAATGTTCCCAACAAGGTCATATCCGATTTATCAAGGGATTACCCCTTCCAATGTGTTAACTCCCATATTATCTATTTAGGAGTAAATATCCCCAAAGACCCTAATATGCTTTACCAAGTAAACTATCCCACATTCCTGTCTAATATCAAGCAACAACTGAAAGACTTAAATGTCCCTGACATGACTTGGATGGGGGAGGAAGAACCTATTGCAAACGTATATTATCCCCAAACTGCTTTACCTAATGCAGACCCTTCCAATATACCTGCCAGTCTCATAACTTCTGTCGGTCTGTAGACTTTTTTTCTACCTTTGTTTGGAAACATACACAACCCTGTTTAGCATACACTACATTGGTTCTACCCAAACATAGGGGAGGTTTCGGGCTCCTGGATGTCATGACATATTATAAGGCTATCCAATTGAGTCTCCACTCAGAACTTATAAACCCCCGCACCACTAAGTTAGGTTGACAAATTGACAGCAGGATTCTCTCTCCTAACTATTATGCCAACCTGTGGCATGTTTTCCCCTAGCTCAGTCTGGCCTCGTGATCCCCCGACCATACAGAGGAGTTCTCACTACTTGGACTACTCTATCTTCCCTCATGTACCTACCTCACTGTCCCTCACCTTTTATGCCCATACGTCTTCTTCCTTATTTCCTCTAGAAGGACTATGTAGATGATGTAAGCATTTGGTCAGTATTTGGTAATCGAGCAGTGGGGGACCTCCTGAAAGGGAATATTATATCTACCATGCGGATCCTCCAGACATCGTTCAAGGTCTCAAAATGGACCCCCATCCATTACTCACATTTCTGTATGTTCTGTCAGCAATATCTTGCCATTGCTCAAAGTAACTATGTACCTTCTTGGTATGATACCATCATTGAATCCCCCGGACCCCGGAGAAGACTAGTTTTCCTCATTTACAACAACATTTTGGAGCTGAAGACCCCACTTTATTCAACAGTGGGAGACAGAACTAGGGACAGTGTTTTCTTAAGGGCGACGTCTTCTGAGACATTCTAATGGCTTTTCACACTGTATACATATTCAGGAGAATTCCGATAAGTTGATTACGAAACCAAGATATACTCCATAAAATGGATCCCTCCCTTCCCACAGAATATTGGAAGTGCCATAACGCATAAGGTTCTGCATTTCACATTTGGTGGACATGCTCCAAGATACCCCCCTATTGGGACGCAGTGTCAACCGCCATCAATCAGATCTGCTCCCTAGGAGTCCCCATTTCGCCCTCATTAGCACTCCTTAATTTACGAGACTGCCACTACCCCCTTAATAGATATTCATTACCTGCCCATCTAATCGCAGCAGCTAAAATGCTTATCCCTTTATATTGGCTATCAGAACAAGTACATTCTTTAAGCGAATGGATCCATAAGGTCCTTGAAATATGTAGACTAGAAGAATTATCTAGTTGGGAAACTTTTTCCCACGACAAATATCTCAAATTATGGTCACCTTGGATTCAGTGGAGTAAGAAGACTACCTCAACTTCAACAACCAGTTAATGCATCAACATTCATCACTTCCCCATACATTATTCTGCTTATTGTCCACGCTTGTTTTTTGTTCCTTTATTGTGGGCCTTCACAATACTGGGTTTTCTGCCTCTTGTCATCTGTTGCAACATGGAAACTATTATTTAAAATGTTTATAATGCTCACATGACCATTTGGCATTGTTGCCACCCTTTTGTAAATGTTATGTTGCATTTTCTTGACTGCTGTATAATTGCCAATAACGAAAATGAAGATTTGTTTAAAAAAAAGAATGGGACTGAGCTGCGCTAGGACCATGTGACCAATGAATGAGACATCACAGGCCTAGGAAGAGGCTTCAGCACTTACTAGAGCACTGCAGCCTCTTCAAACAGCTGATCGGCAGGGATTCCGGGAGTTAGACCTCCACCGATCATTTTTTTTTTTTTTTTTTAATCAAATCTTTATTTAAAATTTTTCTTTTGTAAATAAGACGTTAGAAAAACATTGTACAATAAAACAATGAAGAGAAAAAACATAAGGGTACATCCTTGGTCTGACAAAGAGCATACATATTACATGTTTGATTACACATATTGACTATTCATGACTGGTGGTTCCACTTCAGCATTCTCAATTAAAATCTAGACAGCAATTAGCAATATCACATTTTCCTCCAACAATCCCTCGTTCCCTACATGTACGATTCAAACATGTTATAAAACTATCTTACTATGTATGAAGCTAAATATTAAGAGCGGCAATTATGTAATTTGTCGCACCAATAATTTCCCCTACTACTATAACTTTTCAAGTATGACCTGAGTTGTATGAGGGATTATCAATCATATTGTGATTGATGTGCCACTTCAGCCACGGATCCCACACCAACAGATATTTATCATGGGACAAGGATTCCCAGCTAGACAACTCCTCCAATTGACATATCTCTTGTACTTTATCGATCCAGTCTACCAATTGTGGCACTTTGTTTGTGAGCCAAAACGTAGGAATTAATAACTTCGCTGCAGCAACTAGTGAGGATAACAGGGAGTGCTTTGCCAGTACAAACTTGACATCGGGAAAGTTAAGCAAGACCACTAGAGGAGTAAGTGGCGAGGAGGAGGGACTAATCTCTTGGATATGTTTGGAGATCATATCCCAGAAGGGGGAAATCAGGGGACATTCCCACCATATGTGTAATAATGTGCCTTTTGCACCCCTACCCCTCCAACATTGATCCGAATGCGAGGAATCCATGGCATGAAGTTTGACAGGTGTATTGTACCACCTAGTCACCAGTTTGTAGGCATTTTCCTGTATCCTAATGCATCTAGAGTACCCGTGTGAATGACATAGAATCCTATCTACCGTTTCATTGTCAAAGGAGGTATTCATATCCCTTTCCCAATGAGAGATGAATAGGGGTTTGGATGTACCTTCGATGTCTAATAATTTATTATATATCTTAGAGATGATCCCCTTTTTGTTCGTTTGTTGTGTCAAGATCGTGTCGTACCAAGAAGGATCAATTCGTTCAGGGGTACATTCTATATACTGATTGCATATCTTCAAGAATTGTGAATAATATAGAGGCGACCATGGAATATGTGGGAAACTAGTTCGAAGACATTGTATGGAAGGGGCCTCTCGTTGCTTTAAGACGTCGCCTATTGCATCCGTGCCTAGCACCGCCCATAGACCTAAGTCGTCCTGGAAGTCTTTTGTTAGCAAGTATGGTAAATAACATATAGGAGTAAACGATGACAAACATTGGGAGGGGTATATATGTGTTGATATTTTAGACCATGTGACCAAAACTCCATTGAGGGGGTCCAGTTTGCCCATATTTTTGTTACCCTTTACTACCACCTTAGGATCCCATAAGCCTGTCAAGCCCTTGGGGCCCAATCTGGCAACCTAATTTACATATCCTATTTACATATCGAATTGCTGATTTCAGAGTTTAGTCTGAGTTGAATTGCTCTGTAGTAGGTAGCCGCATCTTGGAGTCCGAAGCCTCCACTGAATCTGGGTTTGACTAAGACTTTGTATGCGAGTCTAGGACTACTGTTTCCCCATACGAAGGCGGAGAAAAGGCTGCGGACCTGTCCCAGAAAGGATTGAGGAAGAGGAATGGGTAAGGTCTGCATAGTATATAGTAATTTGGGCAAGATGTAAGTTTTTAATAGATTTTTCCTCCCTATCCAGGATAAATAAGGGATTTTTATATCTGCGAGTTGTTGTCTAATATTGGATAACAATGGTGAATAGTTCTGGGAAAATAGTTAGTTAGGGTCTTTTGTCACTTTGATGCCCAAATACTTAATGTGGGAGTCATGCCATTGGAAGGGGAAGTCCCTCTTAAGTGTCTCTATTAATGAGTGGGTGATGTTAATGCCTAACGCTGTACATTTAGAGAGGTTAATTTTAAAGTTGGACAGGGATCCAAATGTGTCTAGCTGTTTTAGAAGGGCTGGTAACGCCTCTTCTGGTTTTGTTAAGAAAATCAACATGTCAACCTCGTTTCCTACTGTTAGCCCTTGAATTGCAGGGTCTTGTCTCATGGCTTGGATGAACGTCTCCAAGCAGAGTATTAACAATGTGGGCGAGAGCGGGCATCCCTGTCGTGTCCCATTAGTTATCTTAAAGGTAGGCGACAGTATACCATTAACTTGGACTTTTGCGGAGGGGTTAGAGTACAGAGACAGCACCGCATCCACGAACTGTGAGGGGAGACCAAATTTCAACAGTGTGGCTTCCATATATTTCCAATCCACTCTGTCAAACGCCTTTTCAGCGTCAGTGCTGAGGAACACAAGCTTCTTCCCATGTTTCAAGGCGAATTGTTGAGCTTGTAAAACCCGAAAAGTGCTGTCTCTGCACTCCCTGCCCCCCACAAAGCCAAACTGTTCTGGGGAGACAATCCCTGGCAACAGAGGAGAAAGTCTACTGGCCAAAAGTTTCGCCCATAGTTTCACATCTGCGTTTAGTAGCGAAATCGGTCTGAAGCTGGAAGGGACTTCTAAGTCTTTGCCCGGTTTCGGCAACACAATAATATGTGCCTCTAATGCCTGTTTGGTCAGGGAAGTACCTTTCAGTAGTGAGTTGAAAAAGGTTACTAGCTGTGGGCCTAAGATTGGGAGAAACCGCTTGTAATAAGCTACCGTAATGCCGTCTGGGCCCGGGCTCTTACCGGATGGTGTGGATCTAAGAACTCTTTTCACCTCCTCCAGAGTTATAGGGGCTAACAGGGTTAATCTTGAGGAATCTATGAGAACTGGTAGATTCAGCTTCTGTAAAAAATTCCCTATTTCCTCATCCCTTACCGACATTTCCCCTCCCTGTTCCCCTTGCCTAAGATTGTACAGAGCGTGGTAATAATCTCTAAATATTTTTGATATCTTTTGGGTGTCTGTTGTGAGAGACCCATCTTGTGATCTCATATGTTTGATGAAAACCTGGTCGTCCCGTTTTTTTGATGAGTGCTGACATAATCTTGCCCCCTCTATTACCATGAACATAGTGTTTGTGTTTTACTCTCAAGAAGGCCTTAGATGCTTTAATGTTTAACAGCCCCTTAAGTTCCTGTTTCAGGGATTTTAGTTCTTCTAAGTCCCTTAATGCAAGTGAGCGTTTATGAGACGCTTCAAGTATGGCAATGCGGGATAGCAGGTCTGACATTTTCCTCATTCTACTTTTTTTTATGTGAGAGCCCAGTGCAATGAACTCACCCCTTATTACCGCTTTGTGCACCTCCCAGACTATGGCACTAGATGATATGGAATCTACATTTCGGGTGAAGTACTCTTGCAATTTTTGTGACATAGATTCCATTTGATCCTTTGAATCAAGAAGGGTATGGTTCAATTGCCAGGTCCATTCTCTGCCACATAAGTCAGGGAAACTGATGACAAAGGAGACCGGTGCATGATCAGAGACCGTGATGTTGTGAACCACAAAAGATTGAACCGCTGGTAAGTATCTATCAGAGATAAAGAAGTAATCTAACCTCTGGTATGACCTATGAGGGTTAGAGTAGAACGTATAGTCACGCCTATCACCATGCACCGACCTCCAAATATCACTAAGGTGAAGGGTTCTAAGGTGTGATTGGGCCGACTTGAGAGCACGAAATGAGATGGCCGACTTCTGGGTTGAGGAGTCAAACAGGGGGTTTAGGGTGAGATTGAGGTCCCCCCCTACTAAAAGGACGCCTGTGGCAAATGCGCTAATTTTGTTAAGCACATCCTTTAACCAGTTGACCGTTTTTACATTAGGCGCATAAACATTACATATAGTGACTGTAAGATGGCCTATCTTTCCCTTCAGGAGAAGATATCTACCTTTCGGGTCTTTTAACTCCGAGTGCAATGTAAAGGGGATACCTCGTTTGAAGCCAATGCTGACTCCTCTTGCTGCTGAGCTACTGGAAGTAGCATGGTACCATAGATTAAAAGGAGAGTTACTAAGATTAGGCACGTGGGAGTTAGAAAAGTGGGTCTCTTGAAGGAGGGCTACGTCAACGGCAATTTTTCTGAGGACTTGAAAAATACTGCTACGTTTCATAGGGTTGTTACAGCCATGTACATTAAAGGTGGAAAAACTTAACGTTAATGGAGCCATCGGAACTGGTTATAGAACCATGAGCAAAGGCCATACATCTGTCCAGATATCAAGGATATACATAACAAATCAGGTAAAACCTTAAAACAACGAACATAACTTAAAGGTAATTCCTGGTGTACACAGAGTTTTGTGGTGGGGGAGGAAAGTAAATACGCATGCTGATAACATGTGTATCCCGACCAGCCCAGAACCCCATCTTCCCAGCCTCATCATTAACTAATACAAGATATATTAATACTACCCTTACGATCCCCTTATTGGGTAGAAGGTAAAGTTCTGACTCAGCCTGACGCTATAAGTACATTAAACTGAATTGCAAAATTAGCATATTACTGCTTTAAAAATTCTATAACTAAGAAAAACTATCCTGGGCGATTTGTAAACTCTAAGAAAGCAGTCCAGGTATTCGGGCAATACCATATTGAAAAAAGAAAATACCACTTGCGGCAGGCCCTCAGTCTGGTGCTCCTTGGGACCTGGCCCTCTTGTACTTCCCGGATCTCTGGGGCTTCGACTTCATCCATTTTGACACCGACGGTAATGGTGGTAAGTCCTCCATAGATGGGATAGGCAGCCAGGAAGGAATCTCCAGTGGCGACTGCTGCAGCGCCTCCCAAACCGGCGGAAGATCATCAGGTGTACGGACAGTTATGTGTCGGTTCTCCGCTGTAATCAGGATCCCGAATGGAAAAAGCCACCTGTAAGGGAACTTGGAGGAGCGAAGGAGGTCGTGAGTGGCTTTAGAAGTCTCCTTTTTTACAGGGTGGAAGCAGCCAAGTCCTGGTATAACTGGACATTAACCCCTTGGAACTTCACTTCGCCTTTCTTCCTTGCAGCTTGTAAGATCAGTTCGGTATCCCTGTAACTCAGGATACCACATATTACATCTCTCGGATTATCGCGGGATACCGATTTCGGTTTTAGTGCTCGGTGTACTCTTTCGATTGTAACATGGACCGCTTGTTCCGGACCCATAAACATGTGGAAGAGGGAGTCCATGACCTGGAACAGGTCCTCTTTATCATCTGCCTCTGGCAGACCTCTGATCCTGATGTTTCTCCGCCTGTTTCTGTTCTCCTGATCCTCCATTTGCAGCAGGAGTGTATTCATCGCTCTGGCATGAGATTAATCCCACAGTCTTGGGATTGTTCAAGTGTTTCAACCCGGTCGCCGATGTGGTGAATGTCCGTTTTTATGGACACCAGGTCTGCAGCCAGCGGAGCCAGTGCTCTTTGCAGGGCTCCTTCCAGAAACTCTCTGGTGAGTTTGGATCTTTCGTCTCCGTGCTGTGAGCTTCCATTTCCCATGGCCTCCTCATCTCTCGATGCTTGGGATGTCTGGGATACCACGGAGTCGCTCGAGGCCGCGCCATGATGTTTCTGCGCCATCTTAGAGGTCCGCGCTGGCGTCTGAGAAGCCGACTTACTAAGGAATTTCTCCATGTCCGACTTCGGGTTTGGGTCTTCTTTATGCCCAGAAGTGGCCTGTGTGCAATCCTTCGGTTAAATCTTCATGCCGGTCGTAGGATAGTGCTGTGATAGAGGCTGAGACAGGTTCTGGTGGCGAGAGCTCTGCTAACAAGCAGCCGCCATCGAGCTTGGTCAGGCCACGCCCCCCCACCGATTAGTTATTGATAGCCTATCCTGAGGATAGACCATCAGTATGAACATCCCAGACAACCCCTTTAAAGAAGGCTCTTGTGTATGCCTTGTGTATTACAGTCTTAGTTTCTGTGGTCTACCATTTTGAGTCCTTCTTCCCCTCTCATATGTTTCCCCTATTGCAACGCAGTGTCGGACTAGGGTGCCTAGGGCCCACCAGTAAAATGTATTTTGGGGGCCCACCGTACGGATACATTCAAACATTACCTGCTCACACAGCAGCAAGATGCTACCAGAAGATTGAATATGGGGGTCCCTGCAGCATCTTTGAGAAGGTAGGTCTTGGGAAAGGAGGACACTGGCAGCTTTTCTCTATACCTAGAAGTCGTCTCAGCTCTGATTGGATCTATAATAATAAACTGGAGAATTTCTTTAATAATCTATCAAGTTTTTTATATGAACATAGGCTAGTGGAGGTGCTGTACATTGAATATATGTATATAGCGCAGTAAGTCTACTGTGTTATGTGCTACTTGTGCAGGGGGTGGGAGACTAGGGGCCCACCTTGCTCAGGGGCCCACTGGGGGATTCCCCTGTACCCCTGTGGGCCAGTCCGAGCCTGTTGCAACATACCTTTCCCATCGTGCCTCTGACTTTGCAAAGAGTATCATCATACTGAACAGCAAGTGACAGGTCAATGACAAAAACGTCTGTCCCCTGTCTCTAACTGAAGGGTCTCCATATATCCTTTGTGATGCAGCTTCAGCCTGTCTCACCTGCCTTGCTTGTTATAAGTTTCTACTTGCTTCCTCTTAAAAGCAGGAGAGAAAGGAGAGCAGTGTGAAGCTACATCTCATAGGATACACTAGAGATTCTTCACATAGCACACACATATAGTGTAGACAGTGTGGGTCAGGGGGGTTTAATAAATGCAGCTAATCACTATACACTGAAAGACAAACAGGAAGGGTGGGGAGAAAAGGCGTGTAAGAGCTGCCAAGAGAGATTAGATATGTGGTGTGATATATGTAATCCTATAATTCACAGGAAGTCAGCCACACAGGAAAGACTGACCTTCTGTCTACACAGGGGAGCATGTTCTCACCTTTTGTTTAGAGTGGAGATCACATGACATAGCTGGTAATTTAGTAAGGGTTCAAAATGTATGGATGCAAGTAAGCTCTGATTAAATAATTCAAATGCTAGAATATTAGTAGTGCGTTAGCATTATATGTCTTATAAAATGTTGGAGTGCTTCTTTAAGTTAGAGGGTTAACCCATGAAAAATATTCAGCAGTTTTCAAACCAGCACCATTCTAAATATTTGTCATTGCACCTGATTAAAAATTCAGTATAGAAACTGAGTTATTCAGTAAAATGTATCTGTACAGCACTGCCTGCTGTTTGTTCTTTTTCTTATTTATCTGTCCACCTTGCTGAGGTGGATGCACATGCTCAGTTTCATCCTTCAATTACCTCTTGAGCTGTGATAGGGATAGAGCTACTGCAAAAAGGACACGCTGCCTGAGCTGCCAACTTGATATAAATCTAACAGAACAACTGGAGCAATAAACTGGGAGATCTTTGTATCCATGTGAGGCAGAGGGCTGGTTCTAGCTTTGTTAAATAGAGATTGTCATGTACTATATGATGTCTGATTTAAATTGTTTTACATTAACCATGGAATAATCCCTTTAACATCACTTATTATTATAAAATGGTAACTGATATAAATGTACAGTAATATATAAGACAGGTGTGATGGCCGGTCAACAGCATACAGCCTCAAGACCTACTGTATGTGTTCTGCTTACAACATAGCAGTATAACAACTTACTTTAAAATATACATATGGGAGGCATTTAAAAACGATTTAGTTGCCTCTAAGGAAGACTCTTGCATCTTAAAGTATTCAGGTGGATATGAATTCTATAAGAAAACTTCAAGTGGGAACTGAAGAGGATTAGCATAAATTAGCAGCAGATAAGTATGCTAAATGTCAGAGGTGAGTGATAGCACCTTCTCTAAAATGTAAACATAATGCGATGAGTAATCAATCTAGTGTCTGTATTTAAGCCATTTCTTCTTAATTCATGCTTTATTTAAATGTATGACATCCAACATTTGTGAGTACGAAAGGACATTTTGTTTGAGAGCTAATGCATATGGAACACTACCGCTACATGTTTGAGACCTGTTAGAGGAACCCAGGTGTTCCTGTCACAAGTCTTAATACCTATACTAAGGCTGTAACTGTATATCTTACAGTGAACCAATATAGCCTCTTTTATGACCATGTCATCCAGATTCTGTCCTATCCATGAAATAAAAACTTCTCAAACCTATAATCTGCCATCTAAACTTTCTTATAATATTAAATATGTTATATTAGTACATTATAGAGCCATTATCTAAAGACATTTATGGTCAGTGTCTTGAATGATGCATAAAATTAAAAGTATACATAGAAAGTGAAATGATAAAAATTATGGGCAAGCTTTTTTAACCCCTTCCCATAAATTAATGTATATGTGTCCTGTATTCCAATATACAGTCAGGTCCATAAATATTGGGACATCGACACAATTCTAACATTTTTGGCTCTATACACCACCACAATGGATTTGAAATGAAACAAACAAGATGTGATTTAACTGCAGATTGTCAGCTTTAATTTGAGGGTATTTACATCCAAATCAGGTGAACGGTGTATGAATTACAACAGTTTGCATATGTGCCTCCCACTTGTTAAGGGACCAATAGTAAATCGACAATTGGCTTCTCAGCTGTTCCATGGCCAGGTGTGTGTTACTCCCTCATTATCCCAATTACAATGAGCAGATAAAAGGTCCAGAGTTCATTTCAAGTGTGCTATTTGCATTTGGAATCTGTTGCTGTCAACTCTCAAGATGAGATCCAAAGAGCTGTCACTATCAGTGAAGCAAGCCATCATTATGCTGAAAAAAACACAACAAACCCATCAGAGAGATGGCAAAAACATTAGGCGTGGCCAAAACAACAGTTTGGAACATTCTTAAAAAGAAGGAACGCACAGGTGAGCTCAGCAACACCAAAAGACCCGGAAGACCAGGGAAAACAACTGTGGTAGATGACTGAAGAATTCTTTCCCTGGTGAAGAAAACACCCTTCACAACAGTTGGCCAGATCAAAAACACTCTCCAGGAGGTAGGTGTATATGTGTCAAAGTCAACAATCAAGAGAAGACTTCACCAGAGTGAATACAGAGGGTTCACCATAAGATGTAAACCATTGGTGAGCCTCAAAAACAGGAAGGCCAGATTAGATTAGACATCTAAAAAAGCCTTTACAGTTCTGGAACAACATCCTATGGACAGATGAGACCAAGATCAACTTGTACCAGAGTGATGGGAAGAGAAGAGTATGGAGAAGGAAAGGAACTGCTCATGATCCTAAGCATACCACCTCATCAGTGAAGCATGGTGGTGGTAGTGTCATGGCGTGGGCATGTATGGCTGCCAATGGAACTGGTTCTCTTGTATTTATTGATGATGTAACTGCTAGCAGGATGAATTCTAAAGTGTTTCGGGCAATATTATCTGCTCATATTCAGCCAAATGCTTCAGAACTCATTGGACGGCGCTTCACAGTGCAGATTGACAATGACCCAAAGCATACTGCAAAACAACCAAGGGAAAGAAGTGGAATGTTATGCAATAGCCAAGTCAATCACCTGACCTGAATCCGATTGAGCATGCATTTCACTTTCTAAAGACAAAACTGAAGGGAAAATGCCCCAAGGACAAGCATGAACTGAAGACAGTTGCAGTAGGGGCCTGGCAGAGCATCACCAGGGATAAAACCCAGCGTCTGGTGATGTCTATGCATTCCAGACTTCAGGCTGTAATTGACTGCAAAGGATTTGCAACCAAGTATTAAAAACTGAAAGTTTGATTTATGAGTATTAGGCCTCATGCACACGACCGTATTTTGTTTCCGTGTCCGATCCGTTTTTTTTTTGCGGATAGGATGCGGACCCATTCATTTCACTGGGTCCGCAAAAAAAATGCGGACAGCACACCGTGTGCTGTCCGCATCAGTATGTCCGTTCCTCCGCAAAAAAAAATAGTGCATGTCCTATTTTTTTCTAGTTTGCGGACAAGGATAGGCATTATTACAATGGATCCGCAAAAAAAACAGATGCCATACGGAACGTCATCCATTTTTTTTGTGGATCCGCAACTTGCGGACCGCAAAACACATACGGTCGTGTGCATGTAGCCTTATTCTGTCCCATTACTTTTGGTCCCTTAACAAGCGAGAGGCACATATGCAAACTGTTGTGATTCCTACACTGTTCACCTGATTTGGATGTAAATACCCTCATATTAAAGCTGACAGTCTGCAGTTACAGCACATCTTGTTCGTTTAATTTCAAATCCATTGTGGTGGTGTTTAGAGCCAAAAATGATAGAATTGTGTAGATGTCCCAATATTTATGGACCCGACTGTACATGGCTTTGTTGACATCTGCCCTATGCACTAAAAACTGGAACTGGAGAAAAACTCTGGTATATAACCCATGCGATTGTGGTGCGGCAAAGTTAAGGGGATTGGAGAAGGAGGGTCTTCAGAGGAAAGCAAAGGATAAAGGGTGCACATAGTGCATCAGACCCACCCTAAATGCACTTAATTGCTCATTTGCATATGGATTAGGCCTCTTTCACATGTCTGTGATGATGTCTATGACAGCACAGTCAATGTTTCATCAGTGAAAATGTCTATGAAGGGTACATTTTTAGTCTGTATGTCTGTTTTTTGCCCTCTTATGTGTTATCTGTATTCCACGTGAGCTGCTAGGCTGAAAAAGAAATTTCCAGAGCACCTCCTACCAATGCCATAGATATTCTGTCAGTGGTTTTCATAGACCATTACATTTCAGTGGGTGTGCTGGGTCCACATTATGGACCAAATTAGTGCCAGGAATTTTACCCAGGAAGTGTGAACTAACACATTCGTCTTATCTATTAATCTCTTAGGGCTGTATTACACCAGTTGATCAGGCAGGTGATTGTTGGGAAGGAAGGGTTCCTTCCGGACAATCGCCTGCTCGTCAGCGGAGGAGACTGCTGCTATTACATGCAGTGATCTCCTCCAGAGTATTGGGTGGAGCATCTGCTAATGCCAATGCTCTTCCCCATACTGAATCATTGTTTGCCGGCAGCAGATCGTGATTAGACAGCAAGATCTGCAGCTGCCAAGCAATGATTTTTAAACCTGCTGAAAGACTGCAATTGCCTGATGAACGAGCGGGTAATCAGCGGCAGTATTACACAGGCAAATCATTGCTAATGAGTGTTGCTACGAACGCTTGTCATCGATAATCTGCCCGACAATCGACTGGTGTAATACAGCCTTTAATTATGAATGTAAGGTGGGTAAGTAGAGGCATGTGAATGACAGACAATGTGTGACGAAGTTAAGTCATTGTGACATCTATTGTCAAGTGACTAATCTAAAGTACTACCAACATAGGCTGGGTTGAATTCAGCTGTTAAGACCATGACTTTCTAAAACCAACTTTGTCTGTACAGGGAGTGCAGAATTATTAGGCAAGTTGTATTTTTGAGGATTAATTTTATTATTGAACAACAACCATGTTCTCAATGAACCCAAAAAACTCATTAATATCAAAGCTGAATATTTTTGGAAGTAGTTTTTAGTTTGTTTTTAGTTTTAGCTATTTTAGGGGGATATCTGTGTGTGCAGGTGACTATTACTGTGCATAATTATTAGGCAACTTAACAAAAAACAAATATATACCCATTTCAATTATTTATTTTTACCAGTGAAACCAATATAACATCTCAACATTCACAAATATACATTTCTGACATTCAAAAACAAAACAAAAACAAATCAGTGACCAATATAGCCACCTTTCTTTGCAAGGACACTCAAAAGCCTGCCATCCATGGATTCTGTCAGTGTTTTGATCTGTTCACCATCAACATTGCGTGCAGCAGCAACCACAGCCTCCCAGACACTGTTCAGAGAGGTGTACTGTTTTCCCTCCTTGTAAATCTCACATTTGATGATGGACCACAGGTTCTCAATGGGGTTCAGATCAGGTGAACAAGGAGGCCATGTCATTAGATTTTCTTCTTTTATACCCTTTCTTGCCAGCCACGCTGTGGAGTACTTGGACGCGTGTGATGGAGCATTGTCCTGCATGAAAATCATGTTTTTCTTGAAGGATGCAGACTTCTTCCTGTACCACTGCTTGAAGAAGGTGTCTTCCAGAAACTGGCAGTAGGACTGGGAGTTGAGCTTGACTCCATCCTTAACCCGAAAAGGCCCCACAAGCTCATCTTTGATGATACCAGGCCAAACCAGTACTCCACCTCCACCTTGCTGGCGTCTGAGTCGGACTGGAGCTCTCTGCCCTTTACCAATCCAGCCACGGGCCCATCCATCTGGCCCATCAAGACTCACTGTCATTTCATCAGTCCATAAAACCTTAGAAAAATCAGTCTTGAGATATTTCTTGGCCCAGTCTTGACGTTTCAGCTTGTGTGTCTTGTTCAGTGGTGGTCGTCTTTCAGCCTTTCTTACCTTGGCCATGTCTCTGAGTATTGCACACCTTGTGCTTTTGGGCACTCCAGTGATGTTGCAGCTCTGAAATATGGCCAAACTGGTGGCAAGTGGCATCTTGGAAGCTGCACGCTTGACTTTTCTCAGTTCATGGGCAGTTATTTTGCGCCTTGGTTTTTCCACACGCTTCTTGCGACCCTGTTGACTATTTTGAATGAAACGCTTGTTTGTTCGATGATCACGCTTCAGAAGCTTTGCAATTTTAAGAGTGCTGCATCCCTCTGCAAGATATCTCACTATTTTTGACTTTTCTGAGCCTGTCAAGTCCTTCTTTTGACCCATTTTGCCAAAGGAAAGGAAGTTGCCTAATAATTATGCACACCTAATATAGGGTGTTGATGTCATTAGACCACACCCCTTCTCATTACAGAGATGCACATCACCTAATATGCTTAATTGGTAGTAGGCTTTCGAGCCTATACAGCTTGGAGTAAGACAACATGCATAAAGAGGATGATGTGGTCAAAATACTCATTTGCCCAATAATTCTGCACGCAGTGTAGAGTCAAATTAAATGTCTGCAGTAATAATGCAGCCAAACAAAAGGTGGTTGCACACAAAGGTTTTATCTTTTAAAAATGCCACATTTTTTTCTCTTTTTTTAAATGCCACATCCAGATGTTACATGCTATTTAAACATAATTATAAAATGTCAATTTTTTTTATTGTGGTATTTAAAAGGAAATGTGTCACAAAAAAGTTTTTCTGCCACCTAATTCCAGTTAGCTACACATACCCTTTTTTCTCATTTGTTTTTATTTTATGATTGCAGATTTTTTTTTTTCTGAACATGATTATGGGGGTGGCCATCTTGCCTGAGTTGTCCTTATTAGCATTTAAAAAGCATTAAGAAAATTTCTTTACAGAAGCCACATGGTCCATAGATACAATGGTTAGGAGGTGACCTTATTGACTTCTATGGGAGAGGTTTTTTAAGCATGCCCTGTGACCTGTCAGGAGGGAGCTGATAAGCTGTGATATCACCTATTGTAAATGGTGGATCTTATCTGTCATTCTAATCCCCTCTGTAATGATATCACCTCTGTGTATAGATAAGTAGGTAACTGCAGTAAAGTGATCTGTACAGACCAAGAAGTGGCGCCTATTTTTAGGCTTAGTGACCAGTGCAAAAAACTTCAGGATTTTATGTTTTTTGTTTAAATATAGATATTGACATTGAAAATGAAAAATAACATCATCAAAAGTTATCTAAAAATATATTAAACAAAAAAAGTGATTTAAACAATAGGTCATTTTCTGATGACACACTCCCCTTAAGACAGTTTCCTGACTTTCTTTGTCCATTGGCCTTTTTTATAAATTGCAGGAATTTTTTTCAAGCATTTTTCCACAAAATTCTTTATAGGAAGACCAAACTAAAAATGCCCCAGAAATACTAAGTATAGAAGCACCCTTAAGCCGCCTGCACACATTGCAGAATATGCACTTTTTTTCCTCCCGGATTCCCATGCGGAAAAACCGCAGCGTAGTAGTAGTAGTAGCGAAGTTTATGAGATTACACAAATGTCATGTACACTTTGTGGATGGGTTCTATGTGGAAACTGACCTGCAGTGTGGATTTTCAAATCCGCAGCATGTCATTTATGCTTGCGGTTTTAGCTGCGGATTTCACCCTTTTCCAATAAAGGTTCTTTGGCAAAAAAACGCATCTTTGTTGCAGAATCGCACATAAATCCACACGGAAATTTGTATAAATCTTATGTGAGATCTGACGCATTGTGTTTTTTAATTTTTTATGAAAAACTCCAGCTCCAGATGTTGCATGGAAGTCTACGGGAAATATTAAATGCAGGGTGAACAGGCATTTTTTTTTGTAGTGCCATTTTTTTTCACCCTTCAGTGATGTCAGTGATGTTTTTCTCAAATTGTAGCATGCTCTGGGTCTGGCATAGTTTCCCTCATTGCCTGGCATTTTTCTTACATAGAACTTAATTGTTTTTCTTTATGCAGCTCCAAAAAAACAAAAACAAAAAAATAAAAACAAATGTCTAATGTATGTGCATTATTAATGGCCACTATATGAGACCACCTAAAAAAAAACTACTAAAATGTTGATCAAGTCAGGTGCTTTTTTGAGGCTTGAGGCTTTTTTTAACAACATTATGGCACACAACCGTGTTTTTTGTCGGCATCTGATCCACTTCAATGGGGCAGACAACACACCTTTTGCTGTCCGCATCTGTATGTCCATTCTGCAGCACCCCCCAAAAAATAGAACATGTCCTACAGTTGTCCGTTCTATAGATGGCAGGAAATACCGTTCCGCAAAATGCAGAACACACGGCCGATATCCATGTTTTGTGAACTGCAAAAATGGCTACGGCCTTGTGCATCAGGATATATATATATATATATACAAAGCCTCAATTGAAGAGCTGAAACGTTGCATTGGGCTGAAATAAAGGATCCACTTTTTTTTTTACTAAGACCGGTGTGCTGCCTTGCCTTTTGGATACTGCTATTTGAGGATTTTGTAGTCTGGAATTCTACAAGGATTTTGCACCTGGCACCCTGTAGGAGTGCTGCTATTTCCTTACTTCGGTTTTTGGTATATACACTGCTCAAAAAAATAAAGGGAACACTTAAACAACACAATGTAACTCCAAGTCAATCACACTTCTGTGAAATCAAACTGTCCACTTAGTAAGCAACAATGAGTGACAATCAATTTCACATGCTGTTGTGCAAATGGGATAGACAACAGATGGAAATTATAGGCAATTAGCAAGACACCCCCAATAAAGGAGTGGTTCTGCAGGTGGTAACCACAGACCACTTCTCAGTTCCTATGCTTCCTGGATGATGTTTTGGTCAATTTGAATGCTGGTGGTGCTTTCACTCTAGTGGTAGCATGAGACGGAGTCTACAACCCACACAAGTGGCTCAGGTAGTGCAGCTTATCCAGGATGGCACATCAATGCGAGCTGTGGCAAGAAGGTTTGCTGTGTCTGTCAGCGTAGTGTCCAGAGCATGGAGGCGCTACCAGGAGACAGGCCAGTACATCAGGAGACGTAGAGGAGGCCGTAGGAGGGCAACAACCCAGCAGCAGGACCGCTACCTCCGCCTTTGTGCAAGGAGGAACAGGAGGAGCACTGCCAGAGCCCTGCAAAATGACCTCCAGCAGGCCACAAATGTGCATGGTCTGCTCAAACGGTCAGAAACAGACTCCATGAGGGTGATATGAGGGCCCGACGTCCACAGGTAAGGGTTGTGCTTACAGCCCAACACCGTGCAGAACGTTTGGCATTTGCCAGAGAACACCAAGATTGGCAAATTCGCCACTGGCGCCCTGTGCTCTTCACAGATGAAAGCAGGTTCACACTAGGTACATGTGACAGACGTGACAGAGTCTTGAGACGCCGAGGAGAACATTCTGCTGCCTGCAACATCCTCCAGCATGACCAGTTTGGCATTGGGTCAGTAATGGTGTGGAGTGGCATTTCTTTGGAGGGCCGCACAGCCCTCCTTGTGCTCGCCAGAGGTAGCCTGACTGCCATTAGGTACCGAGATGAGATCCTCAGACCCCTTGTGAGACCATATGCTGGTGCGGTTGGCCCTGGGTTCCTCCTAATGCAAGACAATGCTAGACCTCATGTGGCTGGAGTGTGTCAGCAGTTCCTGCAAGACAAAGGCATTGATGCTATGGACTGGCCCGCCCGTTCCCCAGACCTGAATCCAATTGAGCACATCTGGGACATCATGTCTCGCTCTATCCACCAACGTCACGTTGCACCACAGACTGTCCAGGAGTTGGCAGATGCTTTAGTCCAGGTCTGGGAGGAGATCCCTCAGGAGACCGTCCGCCACCTCATCAGGAGCATGCACAGGCGTTGTAGGGAGGTCATACAAGCACGTGGAGGCCACACACACTACTGAGCCTCATTTTGACTTGTTTTAAGGACATTACATCAAAGTTGGATCAGCCTGTAGTGTGTTTTTCCACTTTAATTTTGAGTGTGACTCCAAATACAGACCTCCATGGGTTGAAAAATTTGATTTCCATTCTTTTATTTTTGTGTGATTTTGTTGTCAGCACATTCAACTATGTAAAGAACAAAGTATTTCAGAAGAATATTTAATTAATTCAGATCTAGGATGTGTTATTTTTGTGTTCCCTTTATTTTTTTGAGCAGTGTATATATATATATATATATATATATATATATATATATATACGACTTTAGGTTCTTTGTGTTTCTGAAAAAGCATATGCAGTACACACTAACATAGAAAAGCTCATTCTATATCAATATTAGTTTAGTGCTCTCATTAAGAGACACAAAATAAGAGTATTTTAGGTTTAATACCTTTTAATTGCTAACAAAAATAGAAGTAATGATGTTACATAGCGAGCTTTCGAGACATGACCAGTCCCTTCATCAGGCATACTACAAGAATATATAAAGAAACAGCAATATATATACAATAAGAACAGAAACGTGGTGTAATGAATGGACGTTTGAAAAAAACCCTGAATATCATATTGAGAATGAGTCCTTAATTATCTTACAGATAAGGGGTGTGAAAGTTTTATGGTCTCTAAATTGATGTTTTCTCAGAGACCTGGTGCCTCGACTATGTCCTTTTTCTTTCATATCACTATTAGTCACAGCACAGTATATAACATATCTCTGCTGTTGCCAACTTCTTTCTAACCAATTGCCGAAGAGTTCATTAACCACACAGAGTAAAGCTGTCAGTAATAATCATGTATTCTGTGTGAAATGCATCTCTAAAAACTGCAAAACATTTAGCTTCACACCATCAAAGTAAAGTTTCCTGGTCAGTAAGGTTCTACTACAGCAAAAAGTCCAGCTGTGCTACAATTAATGCAGGGCTATTGGTGGTTTAGGTCAGGGTCTCAGCTTTTCAAACTCCATTGATTTTTATGACTACTAAACTCCACATTGAAACTTGAAGGAAGAGCGTTACAATGAAATGAAGAAGGATTTAGTAACATAATTGTGTAAAGTCTTTAATAGCCTGCTTGCTCCAGATGTGCTGTTGTTTAAAAGTTGAAAGGTTAAAACTGATTTAACATTTTCTGCTTTGGCTGCTTCAGTTTCAAAAGAAAGAGTAACATTAAAAAAGAATTTCAAAGCCAACGTATAGATTTCCTGCCTGTCTTTAATTACCAGATAAAGGAATTTAGTAGGAGACTGCTAAATAATTTCCCATCAAAAAGACCACCAGTGTATTCATTTCCTTCCGTAGCAAATTTGTTATATATTTGACTTCATAATTTAGAAAAATGAAAATACTGGTAAAATAAAAATATAGAAAAGATAACTATATAAGAAAATAAACATAGATTTAAAAAAATGTATGTTGATAATAAGTCTAATTATTACACTTATTATTTGCAGAGTTATTATTATCACTCTGTTAGGGTTTATGGTAATATCCAGAAATACTGAATGGCATTTAGAGGGGTTCTTCATTCTTTATAAAATAAGAAATTCAGTGATAAAAACTTATTTTTTTATATGAACCTTTTTGTTATTTTACACCATTAGGACTCATGCACACGACCGTTGTCGTTTTTGCGATCCACCGGCTGCGTGGGTTCCGCATTTTGCGGAATGGAACGTCCTGCCGTCTATAGAACAGTCCTATCCTTGTCCATAAAATGGATAAGAATAGTAAATGTTCTATTTTTTTTGCGGGGCTGCAAAACGGATATATGGATTTTAACATCTTTTGTGGCCCCATTCAAGTGAATAGGTCCACATCCGACATGCAGATCGGATGAGGACCAAAAATAAGCTTGTGTGCATGAGCCTTTACTAAGTTCTTTGAATGCTTTAACCACCTCAGGACCGCCGTACGCAGGATTGCGTCCTGGCGGCGGCCCTGTTATTCCTCCTGGACGCGCCGGCGCGTCTTCTCGCAAGAGGCGAATGATCGCCGCTGGCAGGCTGTAGATGTACTCGTTTACCTCCGGTTCCTGTGAACGTGCGCACACAGGAGCACGCGTTCACAGGAACCGGAGGTAAACGAGTACATCTACAGCCTGCCAGCGGTGATCGTTCGCTGGCAGGCTGTAGATGCAATTTTTTTAACCCCAAAAAGGTATATTAGAAGCTGTTTTGATAACAGCGTCTAATATACCTGCTACCTGGTCCTCTGGTGGTCCCTTTTGCTTGGATCGACCACCAGAGGACACAGGCAGCTCTGTAAAGTAGCACCAAACACCACTACACTACACTACACCCCCCCCTGTCACTTATTAACCCCTTGTTAACCCCTGATCACCCCATATAGACTCCCTGATCACCCCCCCCGTCATTGATCACCCCCCTGTAAGGCTTCATTCAGACATCCGTATGTGTTTTGCGAATCCACGGATCCGCAAAACACATACGGATGTCTGAATGGAGCCTTACAGGGGGGTGATCAATGACAGGGGGGTGATCACCCCATATAGACTCCCTGATCACCCCCCTGTCATTGATCACCCCCCTTTAAGGCTCCATTCAGATGTCTGTATGTGTTTTGCGGATCCACGGATCCGCGGATCCGCAAAACACATACGGATGTCTGAATGGAGCCTTACAGGGGGGTGATCAATGACAGGGGGGTGATCACCCCATATAGACTCCCTGATCACCCCCCTGTCATTGATCACCCCCCTTTAAGGCTCCATTCAGATGTCTGTATGTGTTTTGCGGATCCACGGATCCGCGGATCCGCAAAACACATACGGATGTCTGAATGGAGCCTTACAGGGGGGTGATCACCCCATATATAGTCTCTGATCACCCCCCTGTCATTGATCACCCCCCTGTAAGGCTCAATTCAGACATCCGTATGTGTTTTGCGGATCCGCAAAACACATACGGACGTCTGAATGGAGCCTTACAGGGGGGTGATCAATGACAGGGGGGTGATCACCCCATATAGACTCCCTGATCACCCCCCTGTCTTTGATCACCCCCTGTAAGGCTCCATTCAGATGTACGTATGTGTTTTGCGGATCTGCGGATCCACGGATCCGCGGATCCGCAAAACACATACGGATGTCTGAATGGAGCCTTACAGGGGGGTGATCAATGACAGGGGGGTGATCACCCCATATAGACTCCCTGATCACCCCCCTGTCATTGATCACCCCCCTTTAAGGCTCCATTCAGATGTCTGTATGTGTTTTGCGGATCCACGGATCCGCGGATCCGCAAAACACATACGGATGTCTGAATGGAGCCTTACAGGGGGGTGATCAATGACAGGGGGGTGATCACCCCATATAGACTCCCTGATCACCCCCCTGTCATTGATCACCCCCCTTTAAGGCTCCATTCAGATGTCTGTATGTGTTTTGCGGATCCACGGATCCGCGGATCCGCAAAACACATACGGATGTCTGAATGGAGCCTTACAGGGGGGTGATCACCCCATATATAGTCTCTGATCACCCCCCTGTCATTGATCACCCCCCTGTAAGGCTCAATTCAGACATCCGTATGTGTTTTGCGGATCCGCAAAACACATACGGACGTCTGAATGGAGCCTTACAGGGGGGTGATCAATGACAGGGGGGTGATCACCCCATATAGACTCCCTGATCACCCCCCTGTCTTTGATCACCCCCTGTAAGGCTCCATTCAGATGTACGTATGTGTTTTGCGGATCTGCGGATCCACGGATCCGCGGATCCGCAAAACACATACGGACGTCTGAATGGAGCCTTACAGGGGGGTGATCAATGACAGGGGGGTGATCACCCCATATAGACTCCCTGATCACCCCCCTGTCTTTGATCACCCCCCTGTCTTTGATTACCCCCCTGTAAGGCTCCATTCAGACGTCCGTCTGTGTTTTGCGGATCTGCGGATCCACGGGTTCGCGGATCCACAAAACACATACGGATGTCTGAATGGAGTCTTACAGGGGGGTGATCACCCCCTATAGACTCCCTGATCACCCCCCTGTCATTGATCACCCCCCTGTAAGGCTCCATTCAGACGTCCGTAAAACACGGACACCGCGGATCCGCAAAACACGGACACCAGCAATGTCCTTTCCGCATTTTGCGGATCCGTACATTGCCAGAACTATATAGAAAATGCCTTTTCTTGTCCGCAATTGCGGACAAGAATAGAACATGTTTTATAGGCTCTACAAAAAACGCAGTGTTCGCCCTATCAGGCCTGATCTTGTGCGCACACTTGCGTTCAGTCCGCCCCACCGCAGTGACAGAATATATTTTTTTCTGATCACTGCAAAAACACCGTAAAATTGCTGCGGTGCTATAAAGATCACTTTTGAGGGGCATGGCTAGTTCATAGAAGATTTATTTATTTTTTGTCACAAGTTAGCGGAAATTGATTTTTTCTTTTTCTTTTTTTCTTACAAAGTCTCATATTCCACTAACTTGTGACAAAAAATAAAATCTCACATGAACACACCATACCCCTCACGGAATCCAAATGCGTAAATTTTTTTGGACATTTATATTCCAGACTTCTTCTCACGCTTTAGGGCCCCTAAAATGCCAGGGCAGTATAAATACCCCACATGTGACCCAATTTTGGAAAGAAGACACCCCAAGGTATTTCGTGAGGGGCATGGCGAGTTCATGTAAAATTTTATTTTTTGTCACAGGTTAGTGGAATATGAGACTTTGTAAGAAAAAAAAATCATTTTCCGCTAACTTGTGACAAAAAAAAATATTCTAGGAACTCGCCATGCCCCTCACGGAATACCCTGGGGTGTCTTCTTTCCAAAATGGGGTCACATGTGGAGTATTTATACTGCCCTGGCATTTTAGGGGACCTAAAGCGTGAGAAGTAGTTTGGAATCCAAATGCGTAAAAAATGCCCTGTGAAATCGTAAAGATTCTCATTGGAATTTGGGCCCCTTTGCACACCTAGGCTGCAAAAAAGTGTCACACATGTGGTATCGCCGTACTCAGGAGAAGTAGGGCAATGTGTTTTGGGGTGTATTTTTACATATACCTATACTGTGTGTGAAAAATATCTCTGTAAATCACAACTTTTTACATTTTTTAATACAAAGATGTCAATTTACAGAGATATTTCTCTCACCTAGCATGGGTATATGTAAAAATACACCCCAAAACACATTTCCCTACTTCTCCTGAGTACGGAGATACCACATGTGTGACACTTTTTTGCAGCCTAGGAGCGTAAAGGGGCCGAAAGTCCAACGAGTACCTTTAGGCTTTACAGGGTTGCTCACAATTTAGCCCCCCCCAAAATGCCAGAACAGTAAACACACCCCACAAATGACCCCATTTCGGAAAGTAGACACCCCAAGGTATTTGCTGAGGGGCATATTGAGTCCATGAAAGATTGAACTTTTTGTCACAAGTTAGCGGAAAGGGAGACTTTGTGAGGAAAAAACAAAAAAAAATCAATTTCCGCTAACTTGTGCCAAAAAAAACCCAACTTCTATGAACTCGCCATGCCCCTCACGGAATACCTTGGGGTGTCTTCTTTCCAAAATGGGGTCACATGTGGGGTATTTATACTGCCCTGGCATTTTAGGGGCCCTAAAGTGTGAGAAGAAGTCTGGAATCCAAATGCCTAAAAATGCCCTCCTAAAAGGTACTCATTAGAATTTGGGCCCCTTTGTGCACCTAAGCTGCAAAAAGTGTCACACATGTGGTATTGCCGTACTCAGGAGAAGTAGGGAAATGTGTTTTGGGGTGTATTTTTACATATACCCATGCTGGGTGAGAGGAATATCTCTCTAAAATGACAACTTTGTATAAAAAAATGGGAAAAGTTGACTTTTACAGAGATATTTCTCTCACCCAGCATGGGTATATGTAAAAATACACCCCAAAACACATTGCCCTACTTCTCCTGAGTACGGCGATACCACATGTGTGACACTTTTTTGCAGCCTAGGTGCGCAAAGGGGCCCAAATTTCAAAGAGTATCTTTACGATTTCACAGGACATTTTTTACGCATTTGGATTCCAGACTTCTTCTCACGCTTTAGGGCCCCTAAAATGCCAGGGCAGTATAAATACCCCACAAGTGACCCCATTTTGGAAAGAAAACACCCCAAGGTATTCCGTGAGGAGTATGGTGAGTTCATGTAAAATTTTCTTTCTTGTCACAAGTTAGTGGAATACGAGACTTTGTAAGAAAAAAATAAATAAAAGATCATCATTTTCCGATAACTTGTGCCAAAAAAAAAATATTCTAGGAACTCGCCATGCCCCTCACGGAATACCTTGGGGTGTCTTCTTTCCAAAATGGGGTCACTTGTGGGGTATTTATACTGCCCTGCCATTTTAGGGGACCTAAAGCGTGAGAAGTAATTTGGAATCCAAATGCGTAAAAAATGCCCTGTGAAATCCAAAAGGTGCTCTTTAGAATTTGGGACCCTTTGCGCACCTAGGCTGCAAAAAACTGTCACACATGTGGTATTGCCGTACTCAGGAGAAGTTGGGCAATGTGTTTTGGGGTGTCTTTTTACATATACCCATGCTGGGTGAGAGAAATATCTCTCTAAAATGACAACTTTGTATAAAAAAAAATGGGAAAAGTTGACTTTTACAGAGATATTTCTCTCACCCAGTATGGGTATATGTAAAAATACACCCCAAAACACATTGCCCTACTTCTTCTGAGCACGGCAATACCACATGTGTGACACTTTTTTGCAGCCTAGGTGCCCAAAGGGGCCCAAATTCTAAAGAGCACCTTTAGGATTTCACAGGGCATTTTTTAGGCATTTGGATTCCAGACTTCTTCTCACGCTTTAGGTCCCCTAAAATGCCAGGGCAGTATAAATACTCCACAAGTGACCCCATTTTGGAAAGAAAACACCCCAAGGTATTTCGTGATGGGCATAGTGAGTTCATGGAAGTTTTTATTTTTTGTCACAAGTTAGTGGAATATGAGACTTTGTAAGAAAAAAAAATAAAAAAATAAAAATCATAATTTTCCGCTAACTTTTGACAAAAAAATAAAAACTTCTATGAACTCACTATGCCCATCAGCGAATACCTTAGGGTGTCTACTTTCCAAAATGGGGTCATTTGTGGGGTGTTTTTACTGTCTGGGCATTGTAGAACCTCAGGAAACATGACAGGTGCTCAGAAAGTCAGAGCTGCTTCAAAATGCGGAAATTCAAATTTTTGTACCATAGTTTGTAAACGCTATAACTTTTGCGCAAACCAATAAATATACACTTATTGCATTTTTTTTTAATCAAAGACATGTAGAACAATAAATTTAGAGAAAAATTAATATTGAAATGTAGTTGTAATTAAAAAATTTTACAACTGAAAGTGATCCACGTCCACCCCATTAAATTCTTTGTGGAAGATCACATAAAAACCAAGACCATTTACTGGTTTACAATTGAGTTTGGTCCTTAAAAGGAATTTGTCATTTTGTTTTACCGGAAAAAGATACAAAACATCCTGCACGATATGATAGTAAATATGCGGATGTGCATGGCTTCATTTATAAAATCAAGGAAAATAATGCGCTAAAAGAATTGATGCAAACATAATATATGGACTAAGCCGTCACTCTAATAATAAAATCAGACCCTGAGCCAATATACTGTATTTTGATCAAAACACATCTGTGCCTGCCTACCCGAGCCAAGGTGGTCTCAGTCATGCAGGTCCTACTCTAAACCTACCTTTGCTGTATGGGAATCTATATTCAGGAGAGCAGACCCTGCACATATAGTGTGCTGCTCCTATTTACCTCTGTGTGCACCGAGCAACCAATGAGAGGAGGAGCACGCATACCTATATGTACCACCTTAATCAAGATCATATGTTAGATAGGAGGGGCAAAAGTGCACAAGAATGCTACTCCCAAGATAGAAGCGCATTAACACCTGAAGGTGCCACTTCTTCAAGCCTAATCAAAAATCACAGGAACATCCTGCACGATATGATAGTAAATATGAAGAAGTGCATGGCTACATTTATACAATCAAGGAAAATAATGCAATAAAACAATAGTTGTAAGTATTATTTATGGACTACGCCCTCACTCTAATAATAAAATCTAAGACTCTGAGCCAATATATTTTGATCAAAACAGATCTATGCCCGCCTACACATGCCAAGGTGATGTCAGTCAGGCAGGTGCTACTCCAAACCTACCTATGTTGTATGGGCATCTATATTCAGGAGAGCATTATTTTCCATGATTTTAAATGCCATTTACAATATGAGATACGTTTTTTTAATAGTACAGGTCTTTTCACATGCAGTGATGCCCATGATGTTGATTTTTTTATTAACTATTTTGAATTTGAATTTGTGGAAAGGGGCGTGATTTTTTTTTTTCTATTTTCCTAAAAACATTTTTTTACTTCTTTTTTTTTTTAGGTCCCCAAGTGGATCACAAACATGCAATCATCAGGTTACAATTTGTATAGGGTAATGGAATCTTCTCCATTATTCTATACAGAAATAGCTATATTAAAATTCACTGTTGCCACCTGCTGGCCTGAATTGTATTATACAAGTAATGAGCCTGAAAGCCTAATACAGGCTCATTACTGCAGTGGAATGCCTTCCCCAGTCTGTTAAGTGTGCGCTTTTGGGTTTCTGGCTTCTCAGATGCCGTGGGCACATTGGACCATGGCATCTGAGGGGTAAAATGTCAGTTATTGGCATTACTGCCGATCGTGGACATTAGTCGTAGGTGTCTGCTTTATGAAACAGCCAACTTTAAAGAACAAACATCCACCCCACATGTACGGCGGGTGTCACGAAGGGGTTAAATATACAGTTCCAAGAAAGTTTCACCTGATTTTATTCAATTGCTTTCAATGTTTTTTGTGATGTGATACCAGAGTCAAGTGGCTCCATTTTTAAATGAAAGCAATAAAGCCATGAGAGCATAGCCATAAGCAGGAGCATAGATAATGCAGAAGACTAACTAGTCTCACTTTATAATTAATAAAATACTTTCTGTTCGTTATATTGTTGCTATACAGTAGATTGAATAAAGTGTTATATGAGGATTGTGTTCTACTTGAAATAACCATAAAATGGTTAACATAAAAGTTATTTGTTACTACTTGTTGCAGTAATCAGCATTACGAATTCTATTCTAGCCTACTTGTCGTGGGCAGCATAGCGGATCTCTATGAATATAATATGTTAATATGGAATCTTAAATATAAATTATCTACTGTGGGATACATGCATATGTGTGTTTTGTTTTTTCTAAACTGGTTGGAATTCACAATTCTAGTCGAGTCATTCTGTTTTCCATCATCATGCAAATAATGCAAGGGTAGTGGTTGTGTTAGCTTTGTTAGCTTGTTTTAACACCTGCCAGTCCTTGAGGCACTGGAGAGGATTAGAAAAACAGTGTTGTATAGCAAAGCATGAAACAGAGATCCAATATATCCTTGTAATTTGATGCTGTGGGTTTTGGCACTGTCTAGTTTTGAATTTTTGAAACTTTTTTTAATGTTTCACTGTTCTGTACAAAAAGATAAATTGACACTAAGGCCTCATGCACACGACCGTAGTTATGGTCCGCATCCAAGTTTTTGCGGCTCAGATGCGGACCCATTCCCTTCAATAGGGCCGCAAAAGATGCTAACTGCACACGGAGTGTTCCGTTGCTCCGTTCCAAAATATAGCATGTCCTATTCTTGTCTGTTTTGCGGACAAGAATAGGCATGTCTACAATGGGCCGCCCGTTCTGTTCCACAAATTGCGGAAGGCACAAGGGCGGCTTCCATTTTTTGCGGATCCGCGGTTTGCGGACCGCAAAAAACGGCACGGTCATGTGCATGAGGCCTAAGGCTAAGTTCAGACAGAGCACTTTCAGTGTTGAAATGCTTGCATTTTTTCTGATGTGGTTTTAACACAGTTTTTGGTGCGTTTTATGTGAGAATTTTAATTTCTTTCATTTTAAATGATCATTCTTTGTTTGTGGAATCCATGTCAAGAATGGACAGGAGACTTCTTTTTACCATGTACTGCTTTTTAAAACTGCATGCACAAATAAAAATAAAAAGCCTTGTATAGTGTAACATGCGTTTTTTGCATGGAATCAGCGCAAAGATCCCCCCACCCGCCCAAATACTCTGTGTGAGTCTAGCCCAGTGATGGCTAGCCTCCGGCACTCCAGCTGTGGTGAAACTACAACTCCCAGCATGCTCCATTAATTTCCATGGAGTTCTGAGAATAGCCAAGCAAGTGTACATCTTGGGAGTCGTAGTTTTACCACAGCTAGCTTGCCGGAGGTTAGCCATCACAGGTCTAGAATAAAGCCTCTCTTGGTAAAGAGTGTAACAATGCTTTAGGGTGGTGTCACACACAGCTTTTTGATGCAGTTTTTGTTGAGCCAAAGACAGAAGTGTGTTGGCAGGGAATGAGAAATACAAAGGCGTGCAAACAATCCAGAAGTTCCAGTGCAGAATGGAGGCACGGAACCCCACAAAAGCAGTATGGTGTGCTTCCGTAGGGGTTTCTCTCCGTGCCTCTGCACTGCAAAATAGTAGTGCATGCACGGATGTTGCAAATTGCGTCCCCAATGCACGGAATGGCCATGAGCATGAGGCCTTATACTCAAAAGAACTGCAAGAAAATCTGACAAAGAAGCTGCCACAAAAGCTGTGTATGATACCGCCCCAAAGAGGTTATCCCATGAATCTGCTTACATAAATGAAGGGCTAGGACCATACATGGGACATTATATTGAGGATCCATGTTGTATGACCCTCTATAATTGCACGCATAAAATCTAAAG
This sequence comes from Bufo bufo, assembly GCF_905171765.1. Classification (NCBI taxonomy): domain Eukaryota; kingdom Metazoa; phylum Chordata; class Amphibia; order Anura; family Bufonidae; genus Bufo; species Bufo bufo. The sequence continues at coordinate 411,400,822 of NC_053391.1, read as the reverse complement.
AGCCTTTTTGTACCCTCTGATTTCATATGAATGTACTCTGTAAAAAACACAGCACACTTATTTTCTCTGCCATGGATATGGGAGAGTATTTCCACAATATGTTGCTGATTATCACTTGTCACTTGTATCACATCTCAAGTGCTCGTTGGCTTTTACCCTAATTTTCACATATTGCTGATAAATAAAGGAAGGACATTCAACATTTTGCCATAGGATCTAGCATTTTCTATGCCCCTGAATGTAAGCCCTTAAATTGTTCCTTTATACTTTGCAGTATTTTAGTTATAACTGTGTAATTACAACTCTCATTACCGCTACTACATGACTTGGGGACTAGTCTCACTCCACTAACATACAAAACAAAATGGGTTTACCAAGGAAAGAAGTTGTCAGACTAACCTGATTTGTTTTTATGAGGAGGTGAGTAGTAGCCTGGACAGAGGGGCGACTGTGAATGTAGTGTTTCTTGATTTTCCAAAGGCTTTTGATACTGTCCCTCATAGACGTTTAATAGGTAACGTAAGGTCTATAGGCTTGGAAAGTATAGTTTGTAATTGGATTGAAAACTGGCTGAAGGACCATGTCTAGAGAATTGTGGTCAATGATTCCTATTCCGAATGGTCCCAGGTTATAAGTGGTGTACCCCGAGCTCCAGTGGTGGGTCCTCTATTATTTAATTTATTTGAAAATGATATTGAGGATGGGATTAATAACATCATTTCTATTTTTGCAGATGACACTAAGCTATGTAGTACTGTGCAGTCTATGGAAGATGTCCATAAACTACAAGATAACCGTGGAGCCCCAGTTATGGGTCTTCAACACAGTGAAAGCCAGATATCCCTCAAAGGAAGGAAAACCGAGCAAAGGGGTGTCCCTATTACAGAGATCACCAAATCCACCATATTAAGTGGCCCCTATGTCAAAATCCCGCTCTTTTACAAGCTTTAAGGATGTGACAGGGAAAACCTAAGCCAGTTATCCATCCACAGACAGCTGTTTCGGGGTGTTGCCCCTCATCAGTGTGGAGTAGGATTCTGGCTAACCGGGAGCAATGCCTTGGAGACTACTCAAACAAAACAATAGCTGATCTTAGGGAGACCAGCTACAGAAAACACTGTGGAGCCTCATTTAAGAGTCTCGACACAGCAATCCAAAGTGCAAAGCTCCCTGGGAATCAGTGATATGCAAAATAACCGTGGAGCCCCATTTATGGGTCTTCAACACAGTGAAAGCCAGATATCCCTCAAAGGAAGGAAACCGGGCTGTCTGTGGATGGATCACTGGCTTAGGTTTTCCCCGTCACATCCTTAAAGCTTGTAAAAGAGTGGGATCTTGACATAGTGGCCACTTAACCACCTCAGCCCCTATAGCTTAAACACCCTTAAAGACCAGGCCACTTTTTACACTTCTGACCTACCCTACTTTCACCGTTTATTGCTCGGTCATGCAACTTACCACCCAAATGAATTTTACCTCCTTTTCTTCTCACTAATAGAGCTTTCATTTGGTGGTATTTCATTGCTGCTGACATTTTTACTTTTTTTGTTATTAATCGAAATTTAACGATTTTTTTGCAAAAAAATGACATTTTTCACTTTCAGTTGTAAAATTTTGCAAAAAAAACAACATCCATATATAAATTTTTATCTAAATTTATTGTTCTACATGTCTTTGATAAAAAAAAATGTTTGGGTAAAAAAAAAATGGTTTGGGTAAAAGTTATAGCATTTACAAACTATGGTACAAAAATGTGAATTTCCGCTTTTTGAAGCAGCTCTGACTTTCTGAGCACCTGTCATGTTTCCTGAGGTTCTACAATGCCCAGACAGTACAAACACCCCACAAATGACCCCATTTCGGAAAGTAGACACCCTAAGGTATTCGCTGATGGGCATAGTGAGTTCATAGAAGTTTTTATTTTTTGTCACAAGTTAGTGGAAAATGATGATTTTTATTTTTTTTCTTACAAAGTCTCATATTCCACTAACTTGTGACAAAAAATATAAAATTCTAGGAACTCGCCATGCCCCTCATGGAATACCTTGGGGTGTCTTCTTTCCAAAATGGGGTCACTTGTGGGGTAGGTATACTGCCCTGGCATTTTCCAGGGGCCCTAATGTGTGGTAAGTAGGTAAATGACTTGTGAAATCCGAAAGGTGCTCTTTGAAATGTGGGCCCCTTTGCCCACCTAGGCTGCAAAAAAGTGTCACACATGTGGTATCTCCGTACTCAGGAGAAGTTGGGAAATGTGTTTTGGGGTGTCATTTTACATATACCCATGCTGGGTGAGAAAAATATCTTGGTCAAATGCCAACTTTGTATAAAAAAATGGGAAAAGTTGTCTTTTGCCAAGATATTTCTCTCACCCAGCATGGGTATATGTAAAAAGACACCCCAAAACACATTGCCCAACTTCTCCTGAGCACAGCGATACCACATGTGTGACACTTTTTTGCAGCCTAGGTGGGCAAAGGGGCCCACATTCCAAAGAGCACCTTTCAGATTTCACCGGCCATTTTTTACAGATTTTGATTTCAAACCACTTCTCACGCATTCGGCCCCTAAAATGCCAGGGCAGTATAACTACCCCACAAGTGACCCCATTTTGGAAAGAAGACACACCAAGGTATTTCGTGATGGGCATAGTGAGTTCATGGAAGTTTTTATTTTTTGTCACAAGTTAGTGGAATATGAGACTTTGTAAGGAAAAAATAAATAAATCATCATTTTCCGCTAACTTGTGACAAAAAATTTAAAATTCTAGGAACTCGCCATGCCCCTCACGGAATACCTTGGGGTGTCTTCTTTCCAAAATGGGGTCACTTGTGGGGTAGTTATACTGCCCTGGCATTTTCCAGGGGCCCTAATGTGTGGTAAGTAGGTAAATGACCTGTGAAATCCTAAAGGTGCTCTTTGGAATGTGGGCCCCTTTGCCCACCTAGGCTGCAAAAAAGTGTCACACATGTGGTATCGCCGTATTCAGGAGAAGTTGGGCAATGTGTTTTGGAGTGTATTTTTACATATACTCATGCTGGGTGAGAGAAATATCTCGTCAAATGACAACTTTTCCCATTTTTTATACAAAGTTGGCATTTGACCAAGATATTTTTCTCACCCAGCATGGGTATATGTAAAATGACACCCCAAAACACATTGCCCAACTTCTCCTGAGCACGGCGATACCACATGTGTGACACTTTTTTGCAGCCTAGATGCGCAAAGGGGCCCACATTCATTTTATGAGGGCATTTTTAGACATTTGGATCCCAGACTTCTTCTCACGCTTTAGGGCCCCTAGAATGCCAGGGCAGTATAAATACCCCACATGTGACCCCATTTTGGAAATAAGACCCCAAGGTATTCAATGAGGGGCATGGCGAGTTCATAGAAATTATTATTTTTTGGCACAAGTTAGCGGAAATTAATATATATATTTTTTTTCTCACAAAGCCTCCCTTTCCGCTAACTTGGGACAAAAATTTCAATCTTTCATGGACTCAATATGCCCCTCACGGAATACCTTGGGGTGTCTTCTTTCCGAAATGGGGTCACATGTGGGGTATTTATACTGCCCTGGCATTCTAGGGGCCCTAAAGCGTGAGAAGAAGTCTGGAATATAAATGTCTAAAAAATTTTACGCATTTGGATTCCGTGAGGGGTATGGTGAGTTCATGTGAGATTTTATTTTTTGACACAAGTTAGTGGAATATGAGACTTTGTAAGAAAAAAAAATAATAATTTCCGCTAACTTGGGCCAAAAAAATGTCTGAATGGAGCCTTACAGGGGGGTGATCAATGACAGGGGGGTGATCAATGACAGGGGGGTGATCAGGGAGTCTATATGGGGTGATCACCCCCCTGTCATTGATCACCCCCCTATAAGGCTCCATTCAGATGTCCGTATGTGTTTTGCGGATCCGATCCATGTATCAGTGGATCCGTAAAAATCATACGGACATCTGAATGCAGCCTTACAGGGGGGTGATCAATGACAGGGGGGTGATCAATGACAGGGGGGTGATCAGGGAGTCTATATGGGGTGATCACCCCCCTGTAAGGCTCCATTCAGATGTCCGTATGTGTTTTGCGGATCCGATCCATGTATCAGTGGATCCGTAAAAATCATACGGACATCTGAATGCAGCCTGACAGGGGGGTGATCAATGACAGGGGGGTGATCAATGACAGGGGGGTGATCAGGGAGTCTATATGGGGTGATCACCCCCCTGTAAGGCTCCATTCAGATGTCCGTATGTGTTTTGCGGATCCGATCCATGTATCAGTGGATCCATAAAAATCATACGGACATCTGAATGCAGCCTTACAGGGGGGTGATCAATGACAGGGGGGTGAACAATGACAGGGGGGTGATCATGGAGTCTATATGGGGTGATCACCCCCGTCATTGATCACCCCCTGTAAGGCTCCATTCAGACGTCCGTATGCGTTTTGCGGATCCGATCCATCTATCAGTGGATCCGTAAAAATCATACGGACATCTGAATAGAGCCTTACAGGGGGGTGATCAATGACAGGGGGGTGATCAATGACAGGGGGGTGATCAGGGAGTCTATATGGGGTGATCAGGGGTGATCAGGGGTTCATAAGGGGTTAATAAGTGACAGGGGGGGTGTAGTGTAGTGTAGTGGTGTTTGGTGCTACTTTACTGAGCTACCTGTGTCCTCTGGTGGTCGATCCAAACAAAGGGGACCACCAGAGGACCAGGTAGCAGGCATATTAGACGCTGTTATCAAAACAGCGTCTAATATACCTGTTAGGGGTTAAAAAAAATCACATCTCCAGCCTGCCAGCGAACGATCGCCGCTGGCAGGCTGGAGATCCACTCGCTTACCTTCCGATCCTGTGAGCGCGCGCCTGTGTGCGCGCGTTCACAGGAAATCTCGCGTCTCGCGAGATGACGCATAGATGCGTGACTCTGCGCAGGGCTGCCGCCTCCGGAACGCGATCCTGCGTTAGGCGGTCCGGAGGCGGTTAATATGGTGGATTTGGTGATCTCTATAATAGGGACATACCTTTGCTCGGTTTTCCTTCCTTTAAGGGATATCTGGCTTTCACTGTGTTGAAGACCCATAACTGGGGCTCCACGGTTATTTTGCATATCACTGTTTCCCAGGGAGCTTTGCACTTTGGATTGCTGTGTCGAAACTCTTAAATGAGGCTCCACAGTGTTTTCTGTAGCTGGTCTCCCTAAGATCAGCTATTGTTTTGTTTGAATAAACTACAAGAGTCATTGGGCATCAACTTGGCAAATGAGGTTCAATGTGGATAAATGTAAAGTTATGCATCTTGGTAGTAATACCCTCCGTGCATATGCCCTAGAGGATGTAACACTGGGGGAGTCACTTATAGAGAAGGATTTGGGTGTCCTTGTGGATGGTAGATTAAATAACAGCATACAATTTCAATCAGCTGCTTCTAAGGCCACCAGGATATTGTCATGCATTAAATGAGGCATGGACTAGCGGGGCAGGGATGTAATACTACCACTTTACAAAGCGTTGGTGTGGCCTCATCTGGAAAATGCAGTTCAGTTCTGGACACCAATCCATAGAAAGGATGCCCTGTAGCTGTAAAAGGTACAAAGAAGAGCGACTAAACTGATAAGGGACATGGAGGGTCTTAGTTATAAAGAAAGATTAAAATAATTAAATTTATTTAGTCTTGAGAAAAGACATCTAAGGGGAGACATTATTAACCTATACAAATATATTAATGGACCATACAAAAAACACGGGGAAAAACTGTTACATGTAAAATGCCCTAAAAAAACAAGGGGGCACTGCCTCCGACTGGAGAAGAAAAACTCTCCAGAAGCGTCAAAGCTTATCTTTACTGTAAGAACTGTGAAGCTGTGGAATAGACTTCCTCAGGACGTGGCCACAGCAGGAACAGTGGACAGTTTTAAAAAGGTTTAGATGAATTCTTGAAAGTAAATGACATTAAAGGATAACTGTCGTATACAGGGAGTGCAGAATTATTAGGCAAATTAGTATTTTGACCACATCATCCTCTTTATGCATGTTGTCTTACTCCAAGCTGTATAGGCTCGAAAGCCTACTACCAATTAAGCATATTAGGTGATGTGCATCTCTGTAATGAGAAGGGGTGTGGTCTAATGACATCAACACCCTATACTAGGTGTGCATAATTATTAGGCATCCTTTCCTTTGGCAAAATGGGTCAAAAGAAGGACTTGACAGGCTCAGAAAAGTCAAAAATAGTGAGATATCTTGCAGAGGGATGCAGCACTCTTAAAATTGCAAAGCTTCTGAAGCGTAATCATCGAACAATCAAGCGTTTCATTCAAAATAGTCAATAGTGGCAAAATGGGTCAAAAGAAGGACTTGACAGGCTCAGAAAAGTCAAAAATAGTGAGATATCTTGCAGAGGGATGCAGCACTCTTAAAATTGCAAAGCTTCTGAAGCGTAATCATCGAACAATCAAGAGTTTCATTCAAAATAGTCAACAGGGTCGCAAGAAGCGTGTGGAAAAACCAAGGCGCAAAATAACTGCCCATGAACTGAGAAAAGTCAAGCGTGCAGCTGCCAAGATGCCACTTGCCACCAGTTTGGCCATATTTCAGAGCTGCAACATCACTGGAGTGCCCAAAAGCACAAGGTGTGCAATACTCAGAGACATGGCCAAGGTAAGAAAGGCTGAAAGACGACCACCACTGAACAAGACACACAAGCTGAAACGTCAAGACTGGGCCAAGAAATATCTCAAGACTGATTTTTCTAAGGTTTTATGGACTGATGAAATGAGAGTGAGTCTTGATGGGCCAGATGGATGGGCCCGTGGCTGGATTGGTAAAGGGCAGAGAGCTCCAGTCCGTGGAGGTGGAGTACTGGTTTGGGCTGGTATCATCAAAGATGAGCTTGTGGGGCCTTTTCGGGTTGAGGATGGAGTCAAGCTCAACTCCCAGTCCTACTGCCAGTTTCTGGAAGACACCTTCTTCAAGCAGTGGTACAGGAAGAAGTCTGCATCCTTCAAGAAAAACATGATTTTCATGCAGGACAATGCTCCATCACACGCGTCCAAGTACTCCACAGCGTGGCTGGCAAGAAAAGGTATAAAAGAAGAAAATCTAATGACATGGCCTCCTTGTTAACCTGATCTGAACCCCATTGAGAACCTGTGGTCCATCATCAAATGTGAGATTTACAAGGAGGGAAAACAGTACACCTCTCTGAACAGTGTCTGGGAGGCTGTGGTTGCTGCTGCACGCAATGTTGATGGTGAACAGATCAAAACACTGACAGAATCCATGGATGGCAGGCTTTTGAGTGTCCTTGCAAAGAAAGGTGGCTATATTGGTCACTGATTTGTTTTTGTTTTGTTTTTGAATGTCAGAAATGTATATTTGTGAATGTTGAGATGTTATATTGGCTTCACTGGTAAAAATAAATAATTGAAATGGGTATATATTTGTTTTTTGTTAAGTTACCTAATAATTATGCACAGTAATAGTCACCTGCACACACAGATATCCCCCTAAAATAGCTAAAACTAAAAACAAACTAAAAACTACTTCCAAAAATATTCAGCTTTGATATTAATGAGTTTTTTGGGTTCATTGAGAACATGGTTGTTGTTCAATAATAAAATTAATCCTCAAAAATACAACTTGCCTAATAATTCTGCACTCCCTGTATATATATTTTTTGGAGTATTGGATTGTGGTGATTAATATCACCTTGGTGGCCCTATTTAAACTTTTCACTGTGTATTCAATTACCCCTTAATTCCACATTTTTGTTCCCTGTACTGCCTATTTTTACCTGTGCTTAAAATAGGGTTGCTAGGCATGGTCCCATAGACTGAGCACGCAGCAAGCAAGGTCACATTACTGACAGCCAGGGACTGTAGTAAATTATTAAAGCCAGGTCCTCCCCAGCAGCTGATAACAGTGCCTGGGCTGTGTGCACTTCTCCCTGTCCCTGCGCTTGGCAGACGCTCCCTCACTCAGCAGAGCTGGAGGATGCAGAGTTGAAGCAGCGCACAACAGGGAACGGAGATCTGCCATCTGCTCAGTGTATAAATGAAAGCAACATGTGGTAAGAGGACCCCTTTGTGCTGGAGGAGATTAACCCTTTAGGGGGGAGAGCTCTGGTTACTGACACTTTTGGGGGGCTATTGTTGCTGGCTAGTGAGGGCAGGCGGGATTAGCCTCAGGGTGAGGGCAGTGGCGGCCATCTTAACTGAATAGTGAAATTGCAGTTTTATGCAGACTGGTTGCTAAGGGCTAAATCTTATTAAATATGGGGTAAGTCAGTCTAATAGTAACTGATTCTGGAATATCATGTTATTAGTAACTACATATATAAAAATTGAAATTAGGGTCTAAATGTGACAGTTATCCTTTAATGCTTATGAAAATGTGTACTGTAGAAATCTGAGTCTCACTTCCCCTCTTGGATTCATGTCCCCACCTATCCCTTCGTTGAACCTGATGGACTTATGTCTTTTTTCAACTGTATTAACTATGTAACTATAAGAACTGTTGGGAGCCGTGTCTTTTGTGAAAAAATTTATTTCATGCAGAAATTTTGGGGATCGACCTATTCATCTGAATATGGCTGACAAAATTCCATGTGCTTGCTGCCAAAACATCTCCATTGAAATCAAAACATCAATTTTTCCAATTCTGTGCTAATTAATTTATAATGTAGAGTTTCTGACACAATTCTGTGCTGATTATTTTATAATATACAGTTTCTGATACAATTCTGTGCTGATTATATTATAATATACAGCTCCAAATTCCATTCATCATTTCTAGAGATATTTTTTTTAAAATTCGATACACCGGTTCACCAATTTTTTGGGGAAAGATTTGGTTTGATCCGAATATATTTGTGGCGAATTACATTAAAAAAGGCTATTTACTAGCTTCAGAGAGCCTTTATAGTGGTGTAGAACACTGTGCCTTGCAGTAACACGCATAGGGAGTCTGCTTTGGTAGTGAAATAATACTGTGAGTCTGTACGACATGCAGATGACAGGCGTCGTTCTTAGAATCACTGCACACTTCACTTATTTGGGCAGTCACTGGGCCAAAACTGACCAAATAACTCAAGTATGAACTCAGCCTTACAGGTCGATGTTAGCGTCGAGAAGAAGCACACTCCTTTTACACCTTTGTCAGCTGATTCCACATAGATGTCAACAGAACCTGTTCTATTAAAGGCTTAGAAAAGTAGAGCTCCCCTGACAGAGTGGAGAGGGTGTCAGTAGTAAGTTTGTGATGATGTCACTGATTAATTTGCCCTTCCTCTGAATCGTCAGAACAATAAGCCACAGAAAACGGATCCTGTCTGTTGAGCATCCGCTTTCACTTGGTCAGCATTTGCTCAATAATCCATCAGTATTGCTAATGACAAAAAAAAACAGGAGTGGATCTAAAACAGAGATGACACGTGAATGGAATATTTGCATGTCATCTGTGTTTTGTACCCACTCCTGCTTTTGGTTACCAAATCATAAGCCAATTCTGATGGGACCATACAGGCGTTACAGCTGCTACACAGACAGGAACCGTTGTGCGTCTCATTTTTCCTTCCTCCTGACAGATCAGAAGAAAGGTCAAATAAATGATGATGTCAGCCAGGCTGAAAGCCAAAATAGTGGACCAGTCATGAAGTGGGAAGGCTGGGAACAGCATGAGAAGTCCACAGAGTAGACCTATGACATAGCGGTGAGGTGGAAGCAGCATGAGGAGACCACAGAGTGGCCCAATGACAGGGTCTGGAGGTGGAAGCAGTATGAGAAGGCCAACGAGTGCTACAATGACAGTCTGGAGGTGGCAGCAGTATGAGGAGGCCACCGAGTGGCACAATGACAGAGTCTGGAGTTGGCATCAGTATGAGGAGGCCACCGAGTGGCACAATGACACAGTCTAGAGGTGGCATCAGTATGAGGAGAGTCTGGAGGTGGCGGCAGCAGCATCAGAAGAGGGCCACTGAGTGGCACAATGACACAGTCTGGAGTTGGCAGCATCAGGGAAAGGCAACCGAGTGGCACAATGACAGAGTCTTGAGGTGGCAGCAGTATGAGGAAGCCCACGAGTGGCACAATGACAGAATCTGTAGTTGGCAGCATCAGGAGAAGGTCACATAGTGGCACAATGACAGAGTCTTGAGGTGGAAGCAGTATGAGGAGGCCACCGAGTGACACAATGACAGAGTCTGGAGGCGGCAGCAGTATGAGGAGGCCACCGAGTGGCATAATGACAGAATCTGGAGTTGGTAGCATCAGGAGGCGGCCACGGAACAGCACAATGACACAGTCTGGAGTTGGCAGCATCAGGAGAAGGCCACCGAGTGGCACAATGACACAGTCTGGAGTTGGCATCAGTGTGAGGAGGCCACCGAGTGGCACAGTGACAGAGTCTTGAGGTGGCAGCAGTATGAGGAGGCCACCGAGTGGCACAATGACAGAGTCTGGAGGTGGCAGCAGCAGCATCAGGAGAGAGCCACCGAGTGGCACAATGACACAGTCTGGAGTTGGCAGCCGTATGAGGAGGCCACTGAGTGGCACAATGACAGAATCTTGAGGTGGCAGCAGTATAAGGAGGCCACCTAGTGGTACAATGACAGAGTCTGGAGGTGGCGGCAGAAGCACCAGCTTCAGGAGAAGGCCACAGAGTAGCACAATGACAGAGTCTGTAGGTGGTTTCAGCAGCAGCATCAGGATACCACAGAGTGGCACAATGACATAGTGTGGATATGGCAGCAGCAGCATCAGGATACCACAGAATGGCAAGGTGACATAGTGTGGAAATGGCAGCAGCAGCAGGGTACCACAGAGTGGCACAATGACATAGTGTTGGATATGGCAGCAGCAGCATCAGGGTACCACAGAGTGGCAAGGTGACATAGTGTGGAAATGGCAGCAGCAGCATATCACAAAGTGGCAAGGTGACATAGTGTGGATATGGCAGCAGCAGCATCAGGAGACCACAAAGTGACCCGGTGACAGAGTGGGGCGGTGGGTGATAATACCAGTACCCGCTGGTGAAGGTGGGTAAAAGAAGGAGCACTTGGCATCAGATGGGTGGCAGCATCAGAGTAGTAGCTGAGGCAGGTAGCCAGAAGAAACCGGTCTCTTTTGTCAAGGTTTGGGTGAGGCGGCATGGATGATCTAATCAGATGCATCAGGCATTGGTGGGTGGAAATCCTGGCTGACACCTGATTTATCTTGACAAAGGTCAGTCTCTCCACATTTTGGGTGGACAGGCGAGTTCTCCTTGGGGTTACTATGGCCCCCGCCTCACTAAACACCCGTTCTGATGCCACACTACTGGCCGGGCAGGACAGCTTTTCCAGGGCAAACTCTGCTAGTTACAGCCACAAATCCAGTTTGGCTGCCCAGTAGTCCAGCGGATCTTCAGTGTGGGTTGGCAGGGTGCTGTCCAAATATGCCACCACCTGCTGGTTCAGGTCCTGCTCCAGGTCTACTTGCTGCTGCTGAGTAGTTTCTTCACTATGCGGGTGAAGAAAGCTACCCATCAGCGACTGTAGACTCAGGCTGCTGCTGATGGAGCTGGTACTGCTCCTGCCACCCTACCCTTCCCCAGCAGCCATGGCAGTGGAACATGATCGCAGAGGGCCCCCCTGGTCAGACCTGCGAAAGGATGGACGATGGCGCAGATAGGCAGTGGCCAACTGACTACATAGGATGTCTCTGTAGTAGTTCAGTTTGTCCTCCCTCTCAGTGGGTGTAAAAAAGGCCCCCATTCTGGACCAGAAGCGAGGGTCCAACAAGGTGGAGAGCCAGAAGTCATCCCTCTGCTGAATGGTGACAATTCGACTGTCACTACGTAAGCAAGTGAGCATGCATCATGCCATTTGTGCAAGTGACTCGGAGGGACTCCCTGCATCCATCTCCACTGCATACTGCCACAGTGTGTCTGGGTCATCTTTCTCGTCTTCCTCATCGGCCCTGTAGCTCCTATGGCTGCTCCTGCTCCTCTTCTCCAGTCACCTGAGTAGAAAAACCACCCATTTCACTACACATTGACTGTGCTCCAAAGTCCTCCTCCCCCTCTTCCAGTTCAGCCCCCACAGGGCTCATGTGGCCGTGAGATCTAGGCGCCATGTCTCCAGTCCCCTGACCAGCCATTGTTACCACCATCTGTTCCAGGACATGAAGCAGTGAAATGACATCGTTCATCCCATAGTCCTGGCGACTGACAAATAAAGTGGCATCCTCAAAGGGCCTGAGCAAACCGCATGTGTCACGAAGGAGCTGCCACTGGCTGACATCGAAGTTACACAGGGGAGTACTCCTGTCTGCTTGCATCATCAAGAAATCGTTTATGGCCTTTCTCTGTTCGTATAATCGGTCCAACATATGGAGGGTGGAATGCCAATGGGTGTAAATGTTGCATATCAGCCTATGTTGGGTGACGCCATTCTGCTGCTGCAGCTCAAGGAGGGTGTGCTTTGCGGTGTACGAGTGGCTGAAGTGCATGCAAAGTTTCCTGGCCATTTTTAGGATGTCTTGCAGATGGGTGGAAGACTTCAGGAACCGCTTGACAACCAGATTGTGCACGTGTGCCATACAGGGCGCATGGCTCAGCCCTCCTTGATGCAGCGCCGACACATTGTTCTTCCCGTTGTCGGTCACCATGGTTCCGATTTTGAGTTGTCGAGGAGAAAGCCAGGATTTGATTTCTTGACAAAGGACCTGGAGCAGTTCCTCCTTTGTGTGACTCAGTTCGCCCAGGGAAACAAGGTGCAGAACAGCATGACACCGCTATGCCCTGCACATGTGGTATACTGGAGAGGCACTGTGACTTGTCCCTGCAGTGGAGGCTGAGGACATGGTGGAGGATGAGGAGGATGAGGCGGACATTGTTGCAGGACTAACGGCGTGACAACATGGAGGCAGAATCGGCGTGACCTGGCCAAGTTGCTGGTGTGGCTGTGCAGAAACCACATTCACCCAGTGGGCCATAAAGGACATGTACTGTCCCTGACCGTATTTACAGCTTCACACGTTGGTGCTGCCATGCACTTTGGCAGACACTGATAGGCTCAAGAACTGGTCCACCTTCTGTTATACATATTTGTACGGTGCTGGTACTGCGCTATTGGCAAAGAAATAACAGCTTGGGACTCTCCACCTCGGCTCGGCACAAGCCATCATTTCTCTGAAAAGTGCAGAGTCCACCACATGGAAAGGGAGGGACTGCAGCACCAGCAACTTGGCCAGGAGCACATTCCCCTTCTGCGCCATTGGATGAGTGCGCGCATACTGCTGTCTCTTGGCAATCGCTTCGGTGATCGATTGCTGACGGAATGACTGACGAGGAATAGGAGGAGCAGGAGCATCTGGACCATCAGAAGATGGGAATAACAGACAGCTCCCTTCGGCTGAGCTGGTGGAGCCTTGACTGGCTGAAACCGGGTGCGTGCCACTGGGTGATGCAGCGGTTTATGTGGCAGGCTGGACCACCACATGGGAGGGTGATTCCACCCTATCCTTTCACTGCACTTGTAATTCACTTTTCTAGCACTGTTCCTAGTGCCTTCTGACATCTCTCCCTGCACTAAGATGCTGTGAAATGATTCCTCCCTATCTCTTCCCTGCACTTATAAATAGTTTTTTCAGTTTTATTTTTTTAACAATGAGATTTTCCCAGTTGCTGTCTCTAGCGCCTTCTCACGTCTGTCCCTGCACTCAGAACGCTGGAAAATGTCTGAATCTAAGATGGCCACCGTATTTATAGGGCTGTGACATCACAGGGCTGGCTGGCTGCTGATTGCCTGCATGCATGTTAGTCTGGGTGATACCGCCTTCCCAGACTAACTTTCTCCATGTCCTCACACGTGCAGCAGCCATTTTCGGAAAAATGCGGTTCGTTACCACAAAGCGCGAGGAAATTCGCATTCATTGCGAATCCAATTTTTCCTGAAATTCAGATCGAATTTCACTTTGTCAGCTTCAATTCGCTTATCTCTAATTATTTCAGACATATGGGGAAGTATATAGTTCCCACTGAACTCCATAGTATATCAGTATTTAGTATGGCCCTAATTTCCTCTCAATGGTGGTTATAGGTAGAGATGAGCGAATCGAAGCTGACAAAGTGGAATTAGATCCGAATTTCAGGAATTATTCGATTCGCACCGAAATTCTAATTTCCACATGCTTCGCTGTAACAAATCGTATTTTTTCCTAAAAAGGCTGCTGCACATGTTAGGCATGGAGCAAGGAACTCTGGGAACAAAGGATCACCCACAATGCCATGCATGCAGACAATCAGCAGCCATTCAGCCCTGTGATGGCACAGACCTGAAAATAGCCTCAGCCATCTTGGATTCAGCCATTTTACAGTGTACTTAGTGCAGGGAGAGACATTAGCAGGCGCTAGGGACAGTGCTTGGAAAGACTTGAAAACTTATATTTTGCTCAATAGAAGTTCAGGGAAAGAGCATTAGAAGTGTAGGGAAATGATAAGGAGAAATTATTACACATTATTGAAGCAGAACAGAGTTCAATAGGGGTGTTTACAGCCTGGGTAATAGAAACAATCCTATTACACCTTGCTGCACTGACTGCAGATACAAAGTGCCATTATACTGCTGCTCATTTCAGGTTTGCAATGCCTCTGTAATTCCAGCAAACCGTTCTTGTTCTTGGGTTCTTATTAGCCCTTGTGCGGTGCAGTTATACACCCTGTACAGAATTATTAGGCAAATGAGTATTTTGACCACATCATCCTCTTTATGCATGTTGTCTTACTCCAAGCTGTATAGGCTCGAAAGCCTACTACCAATTAAGCATATTAGGTGATGTGCATCTCTGTAATGAGAAGGGGTGTGGTCTAATGACATCAACACCCTATATCAGGTGTGCATAATTATTAGGCAACTTCCTTTCCTTTGGCAAAATGGGTCAAAAGAAGGACTTGACAGGCTCAGAAAAGTCAAAAATAGTGAGATATCTTGCAGAGGGATGCAGCACTCTTAAAATTGCAAAGCTTCTGAAGCGTGATCATCGAACAATCAAGCGTTTCATTCAAAATAGTCAACAGGGTCGCAAGAAGCGTGTGGAAAAACCAAGGCGCAAAATAACTGCCCATGAACTGAGAAAAGTCAAGCGTGCAGCTGCCAAGATGCCACTTGCCACCAGTTTGGCCATATTTCAGAGCTGCAACATCACTGGAGTGCCCAAAAGCACAAGGTGTGCAATACTCAGAGACATGGCCAAGGTAAGAAAGGCTGAAAGACGACCACCACTGAACAAGACACACAAGCTGAAACGTCAAGACTGGGCCAAGAAATATCTCAAGACTGATTTTTCTAAGGTTTTATGGACTGATGAAATGAGAGTGAGTCTTGATGGGCCAGATGGATGGGCCCGTGGCTGGATTGGTAAAGGGCAGAGAGCTCCAGTCCGACTCAGACGCCAGCAAGGTGGAGGTGGAGTACTGGTTTGGGCTGGTATCATCAAAGATGAGCTTGTGGGGCCTTTTCGGGTTGAGGATGGAGTCAAGCTCAACTCCCAGTCCTACTGCCAGTTTCTGGAAGACACCTTCTTCAAGCAGTGGTACAGGAAGAAGTCTGCATCCTTCAAGAAAAACATGATTTTCATGCAGGACAATGCTCCATCACACGCGTCCAAGTACTCCACAGCGTGGCTGGCAAGAAAGGGTATAAAAGAAGAAAATCTAAAGACATGGCCTCCTTGTTCACCTGATCTGAACCCCATTGAGAACCTGTGGTCCATCATCAAATGTGAGATTTACAAGGAGGGAAAACAGTACACCTCTCTGAACAGTGTCTGGGAGGCTGTGGTTGCTGCTGCACACAATGTTGATGGTGAACAGATCAAAACACTGACAGAATCCATGGATGGCAGGCTTTTGAGTTTCCTTGCAAAGAAAGGTGGCTATATTGGTCACTGATTTGTTTTTGTTTTGTTTTTGAATGTCAGAAATGTATATTTGTGAATGTTGAGATGTTATATTGGTTTCACTGGTAAAAATAAATAATTGAAATGGGTATATATTTGTTTTTTGTTAAGTTGCCTAATAATTATGCACAGTAATAGTCACCTGCACACACAGATATCCCCCTAAAATAGCTAAAACTAAAAACAAACTAAAAACTACTTCCAAAAATATTCAGCTTTGATATTAATGAGTTTTTTGGGTTCATTGAGAACATGGTTGTTGTTCAATAATAAAATTAATCCTCAAAAATACAACTTGCCTAATAATTCTGCACTCCCTGTATATGTTCTAAAGTCATTTTTTGGAGTGTATTAGTGGGGGGAAAAGAGAAAGGACTTATTAGTCGTTGTGTGGCGAAATGACAAAATTAAAGCCCTTTTTGGCGTGTATTGCGTGTATTTGTTTGTGATACAGCCTTTTTTGGGAAAATTGGTCGGTCAATGTAAAGGGGGAGTATTAATCACCAATATTATGCGAATATTGCTAATTAATATTCATAAATAGGAGGAGCCGTCTATTGATAACTCCACCTATTTATACCTTTATATAATAATAACAATACCTTCGCTATGCTTTACACTAAATCACTAAGCTAGCTGCATGCGCCTTACTAACTAACTATCGCCAATAACTACACGCCACACAGATAGTTATAAACCAAACCCAGTATTTATTAATACTAAACACTAAGCACGCAATACAGTAAATACACAGCACTACATATACAGTACTCAACTACACTACACGTTCCCAATTCCACCCATAAACTAACTATACGATACACACATTCAATATTAACAGCCCACCCACCTAGTACTGTATACTATCCCTATGGGGCAGACGAAGGTAGACGGTGGTCTTACACGGGTGTAAGCCGACCACCAAGCACAAATATACCGCGGGAGGGGATTAGGGTATATCAGGGATCAGGGGTAATAGGGGTAAAGGGGTAGGGATACAGAGGGTTACCAGGGGTATGTGGGGTAGGGTTATCAGGGGTATGTACCAGGGGATATATACCAGGGGATAGCGGGAGGGTATATAGTGAGGGTTACCAGGGGAGATAGTGCAGGGGGGGTCCGGAGGGTATATAGAGTGCAGGGGGGGTCCGGAGGGTATATAGAGTGCAGGGGGGTCCGGAGGGTATATAGATATAGTGCAGGGGGGATATATAGCAGGGGGGTCCAGGGGGTATATAGATAGTGCAGGGGGTCCAGAGGGTATATAGAGATAGTGCAGGGGGGGTCCGGAGGGTATATAGAGTGCAGGGGGGTCCGGAGGGTATATAGATATAGTGCAGGGGGGGTATATAGAGATACTTAGGGTTTAATGCTCGTTGTCCAGGGGTCGCTCGTTCGTCTAGGGATGCTCGTTCGTCCAAGGGGGTCTCCGTCCTTTAGGGTGGGTGGGCGGCCGGCTCTCTTCTACCTAGTGCAGGCCTGCCGGACTTATATGTCCGGCCGCCCGCACTGCCGTACCGCCCACACAGCGGCGCGCGAGCGCGCACCACAGTGCAGGACACGTGGGCCGGCGCGGTGAGATGACGTAACCGCGCCTGCCCGCGCGTCCCTGCACGCGCACCGCAGGGCCGCGTGCACTTGCTGACAGGCGGGAGATCCTTTGATCTCCTGCCTGTAGCTCTCAGCATTCTGGACATCGCAATGGTAATTGCGATGCCAGAATGCACATAATAGAGTGAGCGGAGGTATCTCCTCTCTCTCTATTATGCCTAATTATCTCCAGCAGAGCCGCAGATAATTAGAACAAAAGGATTCAAATTCTATTGAATTTGAATCCTTTTGAGTTCACCAGAATGACCGGACCTTGTCTCGTCATTCTGGCGCCTTCACCCAGATTACATCAATGTAAATGCTTGGGGCACATTTACATTGATGCATCTGTGTCCATGTAGGGAGGGGGGATTTATATGGTATGATACAGGGGGCATTATGATACAGGGGGCCTTATATGATACAGGGGGCATATAGGATACAGGGGGCCTATATGTGATACATATATCTATTAAGAGGGCACGTACATATATATCAGGGGGCACATTATATGAATTCTCACAGGGGCATGAATGAGCCCCTGGGGAATATCAGAGGCGGATGGACGCAGGTGCTGGGCACATCTGCGCACATCGCCCTCTGAACATTATGCACCGCTTACATATAACAGTGGCGCACCTACAGGGGGGGTCCAGCGGGTCTGGACCCCCCCTAGAACAACCAACCGAATTTTTTTTTTTTTAATCCTTCAGGGCCGCACCGCCGATCACCACAGGCGGCGCGGCCCTGGATGTAATTGCGGCCGCGGCGGTGGTGGGGGGGCAGTGGGAGTACTAGGAGATGAGCGCTTCCATTGTGGAAGCGCTCATCTCCATATCTAATCCATCTGTATCGCCGTCCTTAGGACAGCGATACAGATGCCTGTGCTGTGCTGCGGCAGGGGAGGGAGAGGCGTGTCCCTCCCCTGTTCTTCTGATAGGCTGCAGGCACTAATGCCTGCAGCCTATCAGAGGCCGGCTCAGGCGAGATGACGTCATCATCACGCGCCTGAGCCGGGCAGCACACAGCAGGGACACAGGCCGGAAAAGCCTGCATCGCATCGTTGCTGATGGAGGTAAGTATCAGTGTATTTTTTATTTTATTTTTGTTGTTTTGTTTTTTTTGGAGGGGGGGAGCTGGCACTATGGGGGCACTAAAGGGGAGAACGGCACTATGGGGCATCTGGTGGTACTCTTTTTTTTTTTTAAGTGGCACTTCTTACTGGCACATTATGGGGGGGGGGGCATGGGGGAGAGGAGCACTATGGGGGCTCTAAAGGGGCTTTTTTTTACACATTATGGGGAGAACGGCACAAGGGGGCATCTGGTGGCACTATAGGGGCATTATTTTGGGGGCACCATGGGGGAGAGGAGCACTATGGGGGCTCTAAAGGGGCTTTTTTTTTTTTTACACATTATGGGGGGCACTATAGGGGAGAACGGCACTATGGGGCATCTGGTGGCACTATAGGGGCATTATTTGGGGGGCACCATGGGGGAGAGGAGCACTATGGGGGCTCTAAAGGGGCTTTTTTTTTACACATTATGGGGGGCACTACAGGGGAGAACGGCACTATGGGGCATCTGGTGGCACTATAGGGGCATTATTTGGGGGCACTATGGGGAAGTGGGGGTACTAAAGGGGCCTTTTTTTTCTTATTGGCACATGGGGGCATTATGGCATCTGGTGGCACTAAGGGGGCATTTTTCACTGGCACATTATGGGAGGCACTATAGGGGAGGGCGGCACTATGGAGGAGTGGAGCACTATTGGGGCATATGGTGGAACTTTATGGGGCGGCACCATGGGGGAGAGGAGCACTATGGGGGCATCTGGGGGTCTAAAGGGGCTTTTTTTTTTATTGACATATTATGGGGGCACTATAGGGGAGAATGGCACTATGGGGCATCTGGTTGCACTATAGGGGCATTATTTGGGGGCACTAAGGGGAAGTGGGGGCTCTAAAGGGGCCTTTATTCTTATTGGCACATTATGGGGGCATTATGGCATCTGGTGTCACTAAGGGGGCATTTTTTTACTGGCACATTATGGTAGGCACTATAGGGGAGAGCGGCACTATGGGGGAGTGGAGCACTATTGGGGCATATGGTGGCACTTAGAAGGGGCATTTTTTACTGGCATATTATGGGGGACACTATGGGGAAGGGAGAGGAGCACTATGAGGGAATTTACTGGGGCACTATATAGGGGTATTTTATACTGGCATACATTATGGGGACATTAGCTCAACAGCGGGCACTAAGCGGGGGTATTTCATGTACTGTCATATTGTAGGGAGAATTATTACTACTAGGAGGTATTATGCGGAGCTTTGCTAATACTGGGGGGCTATGAGGAACATGATTACTAGTATGGGCACTATAGGGGCATTATTACTACTAAGTGTGTTCTGGCAGAGAATTATTTCTATTTTGGGGAGCCCTGTTACTTTGGGGGGCACCCTGCCACAGTATCAGCTTAGCACAATAATTTTTGGGGGACATTATCTTTATACTATTAGTGTATGGGCGCAGTTATTTTTTTAGAGCACTGTGTGCCAATAATTGTTGAGGGGGGCACTATCTGTGTGGTAGTAGTATTTCCAGGGGGACTGTTTCTGTAGTATAGTATTGGGGGCACAGCGGGCACAGTATTGGGGTGGCAGGAAAGGGTGTTCAGAAGATGTGAAGATGATGGAAATGTGGGAAACTAATGTCTGTTTGTTAATCTCGGCAGAGATGGGAGATGGCTGAAAAATCATCATGGCGGTCTGGTCTGAATGGAGAAGATGAGGAAAGAGAACGTCTACAACAAAGGTGACATCACTGGATGTAAGAGGTATGTGGTGCTATGTAGGAGAGGAGATGTTCCGGCTCCTCCCCCTGCCATTTGCAGAAGGAGGATTCAGAGCTGGGTGAGGACGGTCAAGGGGGGCAGCAGGCCACGGGCGGGTGGCAGATGGTGGGGGGAACCACAGGCCTTGAGCAGGATCAGGGGAGGGAGGAGAGCGGAGGAGCTTCCTGGCTGTAGCTTGTTATATAAGCAGGCAGTGCAGCCAGGACAGACCCTCCCCTCTCCGTATGATGTGTAGAGACAGGCCGCAACTATAGAATGTCAGCTGTACAGTGTTTGTTGGGAGTGGCCTATTATATGTAGGAGGGGCTTTTAATAATGGGCGGGGCGCATTGTTGTTTTCCTGCAGGCCTTTTAGAATCGCCAAGTAAAAGAATCAGCACAACACACTACACCCTTTCCCTGCATTTTTAAATATAAAGGGGGCTTTGAAAAATTCAATTAGCATAGCGCACTACACATGCCGCATTTTTTTGCCTTTCGGACCCCCCCTAAAGAAAATTCCTGGGTGCTCCCCTGCATATACATATATATATATATATATATATATATATATATATGCACGCCCAGTAGGCATGCATATATATCTATGTATACCTGCCACCCTTCCTCAACAGTCAATGTAGACTTTCTTCTGTAGGGACTGAGTAATTGCGTCGACTAGCCATTCAGTGGTGAAATTTCTTTGTGATACAGCCTTTTTTTGGGAAAATTGGTCGGTAGCTGTAACTATGGTCAAGGACAATATATGTCCTTTACAGTCCACTGGGTAAATGTGGTTCCTGCCCAGCCACATCAGCAACTTGGCCAGGTGACGCCGCTTCCGCCTCCATGTTCTCACGCCTTTGGTCCTGCGACAATATCCGCCTCTGCCTCCTCAACCTCCTCACAGTGCCCCTCCAGCATACCATATGTGCAGGACGTGGTGTCATGCTGTTCTGCACCTGGTTCGCCTGGGTGAACGAAGTAACACAGGGGAGGAACTGCTCCGCGTCCTTCATCAAGAAATCAAATCCTGGCTTTCTCCTCGACAACTCAAAAGCTAAACCATGGTGACCAACAATGGGAAGAACATGGTGTCGCTGCTGCGTCAAGGAGGGCTGAGCCATGTGCCCTGCATGGAGCACGTGTTCATTCTGGTTGTAAAGCGGTTCCTAAAGTCTTCCGCCCATCTGCAAGACATCCTGAAAATGGCCAGGAAACTTTGCATGCACTTTAACCATTCGTACACCGCAAAGCACACCCTCCTTGAGCTGCAGCAGCAGAACGGCATCCCCCAACATAGGCTGATATGCGACGTTTCCACCTATTGGAATTCCACCCTCCATATGTTGGACTGACTATACAAATAGAGGAAGGCCATACATGATTTCTTGATGATCCAAGCGGACAGAGGTACTCCCCTGTGTAACTTTGATGTCAGCCAGTGGCAGCTCATGCATGACACCTGCCGTTTGCTCGTGCCCTTTGAGGAGGCCACTTTATTTGTTAGTTGCCAGGACTACGGGATAAACAATATCATTCCACTGATTCCTATCCTGGAAAAGATGCTGGTAAATCTGGCTGGTCAGGGGACTGGAGACGTGGCGCCTAGATCTCATGGCCACATGAGCCCTGTGGGGGCTGAACTGGAGGAAGAGGAGTAGGAGGACATTGGAGTACAAGCAATGTGTAGCGAATTGGGTGGTTTTTCTACACAGGTGACAGGAGATAAGGAGCAGGAGAAGCAGGAGGAGCAAGAGGGAGATGAGGAAGATGAGGCAGATGAACCAGGCAAACTGTTGCAGTATGCAGTGGAGATGGAGTCAGGGAGTCCCGTCACTTGCGCAAATGGCCCGATGCATGCTCACTTGCTTGCGTAGTGACAGCCGAATTGTCACCATTCGCCAGAGGGATGACTACTGGCTCTCTACCATGTTATCCACGCTACCAGTCCAAAATGGGGGCCTTTTTTACACCCACTGAGAGGGAGGACAAACGGAACTACTATAGAGACATCCTATGTAGTCAGTTGACCACTTCCATCCTCTCGCAGGTCTGACCGGGGGGACCTCTGCGCTCATGTTCCACTGCCATGGCTGCTGGGGGGGGAGGGGGAAGAAGCAGTACCAGCTCCATCAGCAGCAGCCTGAGTATAGAGTCACTGATGAGCAGCTTTCTTAACCTGCATAGTGAAGAAACTACTCACCAGCAGCTAGACATAGAGCAGAACCTGAACCAGCAGGTGGTGACATACTTGGAGTGCACCTTGCCACCCGTCATCGAAGATCCCCTAGACTACTGGGCAGCCAAACTTGATTTGTGGCCGCAACTGGCCGAGTTTGCCCTGGAAAAGCTGTCCTTCCTGGCCAATAGTTTGGCATCAGAGCAGGTGTTTAGTGCGGCGGGCGCCATAGTTACCCCAAAGAGAACTCGCCTGTCCACCCAAAATGTGGAGAGACTGACCTTTGTCAAGATAAATCATGCGTGGATCAGCCAGGATTTCCACCCACCAATGCCTGATGCATCAGATTAGATTATCCATGCTGCCTCACCCAAACATTGACAAAAGAGACCAGTTTCTTCTGGCTACCTGCCTCAGTTACTATGCTGATGCTGCCATTCGCCTGATGCCACACATCTGATGCCAAGTTCTCCTTCTTACACCCACCATCGTCAGCGGGTACTGTTAATGCCACCCACCTCCCCACTCTGTCACCGGATCACTCTGTGGTCTCCTCATACTGCTGCTGCTGCCACCTCCACACTATGTCACCTTGCCATTCTGTGGTCTCCTCATGCTGCTTCCACCTCCACACTGTGTCACCTTGCCACTCTGTGGCTTCCTCATGCTGCTGCTTCCACTTCCACACTCTGCCATTGTGCTGCTCTGAGGCCTCCTCATGCTCCTGCTGCTACCTCAACACTATATCATTGGGCCACTATGTGGCTTCCTCATGCTGCTGCTGCCACCTCCACACTCTGTCATTGTGGCACTCTGTGGCCTCCTCATGCTGCTGCTACCTCAAAACTATGTCACTGGGCCACTCTGTGCCCTCCTTATGCTGCTGCTGTCACCTCCACACATTTTCATTGTGCCACTCTGTGGCCTCCTCTTGCTGCTGCTGCCACTAGTATTGATCGAGCAGCAATGTGCTCGGGTGCTCGAGTAGAACACTTTGGGATGCTCGGATGCTCTAAAGCCACAATTAAAATGCCTTTATGTTCAGCCGCTTTCCTCTGGTGGAATAGAGAAGTCAGGGGCAATCCAGGCCTTTTCATTTGACAGGCGGATGCGCTTATCAGTTATTATGCCGAATAAACCTGCTATGGGTACTACCCTCTGTAGCGGAGGCAACCATTTCCTGCTCCTCCTCATCATCATCATCCAATTTGCTCTGAGAAGACGAACTGAGGGTGGTCTGGCTATGTGTAATGTATTCCCCCATTTCCACCTCTACCACATGCAAAGCGTCCGCCTTCATTGTGAGCAGTGAGCGTTTCTGACACAGAAGTGGGATGGTTACTCTGATAATAGCTGCATCGCCACTCACCCTCTGTGTTGATTCCTCAAAGTTGCGTTAAACCTCATAGAGATCAGACATTAATGCCCTCTCTTCGCTTGTGAAAAGCGGAAACTGACTGGAAAGGCGACGACCATGTTGCAGCTGGTATTCCACTACTGCCCTCTGCTGCTCACAAAGCCTGGCCAACATGTGGAATGTGGAGTTCCAGCGCATGCTCACGTCGTTCAACAGTCGGTGAGCTGGCAATTGCAAGTGCTGCTGCAGCGTTGCCAGACCGGCGGCAGCTGTAGATGACTTTCGGAAAAAGGGACACACGCGGCACACCTTCACCAGTAGCTCAGGCAAATTGGGGTAGGTTTTGAGAAACCACTGAACCACCAAGGTACGGCCATTATTAGACACAGCCATGCCTCGTTGAAGGCTGAGTCGCGAGAGCCACAGCTCAGTCTGGTCCCTTATACCCTGCCACAGCTCTGCGGTGGTGTGCTGTTTGTCACCTAAGCAAATTAGTTTCAGCACGGCCTGTTGCCGCTTCCCCACTGCAGTGCTACACTGCTTCCAGCTACTGACTAATGGCTGACTGGTGCTGCAAGATGAGAATTAAGAGGTGGAAGTGGAGGAGGAGGTGGAGGAGAAGGGGGGGTTGCAGCCACTAATGTATGTGGTGGCGGAAATCCTGATGGAAGTAGGGCCCGCAATCCTTGGCGTCGGTAGCACCTGTGCCATCTCAGGGTGCGACTAGCTGAAGGCGTCCACAACATTCACCCAGTGTGCCGTCAGGGAAATGTAGCGTCCCTGGCCAAAAGCACTTCTCCATGTGTCAGTCGTTAAGTGGACCTTCCCAAAAACTGCGTTGGTCAGGGCACGGGTGATGTTACGGGACACATGCTGGTGTAAGGCGGGGACGGCACACTGGGAAAAATAGTTGCGGCTGGGGACTGAGTAACGAGGGACGGCCGCCGCCGTCAGGCTGCGGATAGCCTTAGTGTCCACAAGCCTAAATAGCAACATTTCCAGGGCCAGCAATTTGGAAAGGTGTGCATTTAGTGCTATGGCCTGTGGGTGGCTAGGTATTTGCACATCTGAACATCATGGACATCTGAATGCTTTGCTGGGACACAGAAGTGGATGTGCTAGATGATGGTGCTTGCGAATGTCTAGGTGCAGGGCGGGAGGCACCCGGGCCTGCGTCTTGGACAAGGGATTGGCCAGCATGTAACACAGGGGAACAGGAGGCAGTGGTGTGACCCACAGACACTGCTTTGATGCCATGTGGCGGATCAGGCTGGTGGTGGTGAGGTTGCTAGTGTTCACGCCCCTGCTCATTTTGGTACAGCACAGGTTGCAAATGACAATTCTTTTATCGTCCGCACTTTCCTCAAAAAAGCGCCAGACTGCGGAATACCTACCCCTTGGCAAGGGAGATTGCCGCAAGGGGGTGCTCCGGGGAACAGTTGCAGGCCTGTTTGGTGTGGCCCTCCTTCTCCCTTTTGCCACACCACTGCCTTTTCCAGCATGTTGCAGTGCTGCAGATCCCTCCCCCTCTGTACTGCTTTCCTTGCTCAGCTTGCCACCTTCCTAGGTTGGGTCAGTGATTTCATCGTGCACCACCTCCTCTTCCACTTCCTCACTCTGGTCATCCTCCTGACTTGTTGACCTAACAAGAACCTCACTTATTGACAACCGTGTCTCATCCTCATCATCAACCTCTTGAGACACTAATTGCCGTTGACTTATTGGCAACTGTGTCTCATCATCATCATCCACCTCGTGAAACACTAATTACCGTTCCTCACCGTCATTTTCTTCTGACTGTGGATGCTCAAGAGTTTGGGAATCAGTGCACAAGATCTCCTCATGTCTCTCTTCAAGCGGGCTTGGCGAGAGGCCCAAATCAAGGAATGGCGATGAAAAGGGCTCCTCGGAATATCCGAGTGTGTGATCACTTGTTTGCCAAGACTCTCCATGGTGGGAGGAAGTAGCATCAGGGTGAGAATTCTGTTGACCAGACTCTTGGCTACTGAGACTGGACTTTGTGGACGACAGGGTGGTGCTTAACCGACTGGAAGCATTATCTGCTGCAATCCAACCGACCACCTGCTCGCACTGGTGTGACTTCGAGAGTGGTGTCCTGCGCTGTCCTGCAAACTGGGACATGAAGCTAGGTATTGTGGATGAGTGTGTTTCTTGTGCTCTGGCAGCAGGCAAAGTTTCACCGCGCCAAGGGGCACGGCCTCTGCGTGCACCATCAGCAGCACGGTCACTTCCCCGTCCCTAACTGCTCGCCTTGAGCATATTAAAAGGTACATATGCTTGCAAGTATGTCACACGTACAGTAGCGCATGTTTTGTAAGTGTATGCGCAAATAAATTACACTGAATGTCACAGATATTTAGGATGCACAAACGTTATACAGGAGATGTAGTGCAGGTAATGTCGCTGTCAGCAGCGGCCAAACAATTGCGCTGAATGTCACAGATATTTAGGATGCAAATGTAACACAACAGATGTACGGTAGCAGAGGTTGTGTCACTGTCAGCAGCGGCCAAACAATTGCACGGTTGCGCTAATAATATATATTGCAGCCAGATAAAACAATAGTCCTTAAAAGGACTTTTGGGTCTCTAACAACTTTCAACAGTAAACCCTGCCTAAAAAAATTATAATTCCTGTCCCTACACTATCTGTCCCTTCTGCTGCAGCTCGCCCTGACTAAGACTGAGCTGAAACAAGTGTCATCGGGTGCTATATAGCACCTGATGACGCGTTCCAGCCAGCCAATCACTGTAACGCCAGTAACCAACATGGCTATGGCATTACAGTGAGTGCCGGTACTCTCCTGCACGTTTATTGGCTGCGTAGCAGCTAACAAACGTACGGGGAGGAGACTCGAGCATCGTGCTCGAGCACACGCGGTGTTCGGCCGAACACCGCAATGTGCCGAGCATCGCGATGCTCGAGTCAAAATGGTGTTCGGCCGAGTATGCTCACCCAACACTAGCTGCCACCTCAACACTCTGTTATATTGCCACTCTGTGGTCTCCTCATGCTGCTGCTGCCACCTCACCACTATGACACTGGGCCACTCTGTGGTCTCCTCATGCTGCTTCCAACTCACAACTATGCCATTGGGCCACTCTGTGGACTTCTCAAGCTGTTCTCCCACCCTCCCCACTCCATGACTGGTTCACTATGTTGCCTTTTTGGCCTGGATAACATCACCATTTATTTGACCCTTCTTCTGATCCGTCAGAAGGAAGGAAAAATTAGACGCACAACAGATCCTGTCTGTGTAGCAGCTGTAAGGCCTGTATGGTTCCATCAGAATTGGCTTATGATTTGGTAGCCAAAAGCAGGAGTGGGTACAAAACACAGAAGACATGCAAATATTCCATTCACGTGTCATCTCTGTTTTGGATCTACTCCTGTTTTTTTTGGCATTAGCAATACTGATGGATTACTGACCAAATGCTGACCGAGTGAAGGCGGATGCTCAACAGACAGGATCAGTTTTTCGGGGGTCATTGTTCTGACGGATCAGAGGAAGGGCAAAACAACGTCAACACAAACTTACTTCTGACACCCCTCCACTCTGTCGTGGGGCTCTACTTGTATAAGCGTTTAATAGAACAGGTAAAATTCGGCAAACTGGCCAAATCAATTTTTAGAAAAATTCGCACATCTCTAGTTATGGGCAGACAGAATTTTTTATTTTTTTTTCTATTGCTGTATGAACAAAAGCAGATCTAGAAGTCTATAGTGAAGCAATGGAGAGGCCAGTTTCACACTAACACAATACAAGTGTATTTTTCAGCCCTGATTATGATTTTCAGAACCAGGCCCAACTATGGGTCTATATAAATTGCTATGATACAGTTACTGTATTTAGGGTCTTTAGACCTGTAGTCAGGTTAGGATTTGCAGCTGTAATATAGGTACAATAATGCTGATGTGGACAGTTCATGAAATTTATTGGCACAGAATTCTGGATCTAACATTAAAATGATGTTCATACCTGGACGATAACTCACAGAACCTTTTATAAAGGCCTCATGCACACGGCCGTTGTTTTGGTCCGCATCGGAGCCGCAGTTTTGGCGGCTCGGATGTGGACACATTCATTTCAATGGGGCCGCAAAAGATGCGGACAGCACTCCGTGTGCTGTCCGCATCCGTTGCTCCATTCGCTAAAAAAATATGACCTGTCCTATTCTTGTTCGCGCTTTGCGGACAAAAATACCCAGTTATATTAAAGGATGTCCGTGCCGTTCCGCAAATTGCGAAACGCACACGGACTCCATCCGTGTTTTGCGGATCCGCGATTTGAGGACCGCAAAACACACAACGGTCGTGTGCATGTAGCCATAGGTGTAGTTTAAAAATGTAACAACATGCATTTCTGCTCAACGATAATTAAACGAAATATAAAGTAAGCAGTTAACAAGGAGTATAAACATAAATTTACAATCTAAATATAGTAGGAAATACACATTTTATCAGATGAATAGTAAATATACTTATAAGAAGCAGAAGTATATAAGCACCTATAACCTACACTCCAAATACAGTATATATTTTGACTTTTCACTTCTAGAGGTCACATACTTCATATTCTGAATATCTTCAGTGTTATAGTGTTCTAGTGAATTGAAGAGCTCATGTCTGCGGATTGTATATCTGATAACGCCATGTTATATTTTGGATAATTTACTTTACTTGATGTTGATTTCTGTATTATTTTGTATTCCTAATTCCCTTCCTTCAGCAATGAATGTTTTTGACATTGCAAAAGTTTAATATTTAAAAGGATATTTATACGAAAAAAGTAAAAGCACTCTTCTTCTGTTTGACACAGCTCATTCCTGTATTAGTATTATCTACATCTTAAAATGAAATGTCTTCAGCGTGACTGTTGTTTTAAACTATCACAGATGAGCTCTCATGTTAAAAAACATATTCCCTTTGGGAAGATCTGCAAAGCAACATTTACAAGGTTAAAGAATGAAAATAAACACACTGAGGCTAATCTCTCTTCAAAGAAAATACTTCACTGCAGTGGGATAACACTTGGAAAAGCAAAGACTGTGACCTAAACTTGCACTATAGAGCTAAGATCCAATTGTACAAAGACAAGCACCAAGAAATGTTTGTAACATACGTGTTATAAAGTGACTGGTAATTGGCTATTATCGCAATATTAATGAAAGATGTTGTGTGGAATATATCCCAAATAATTACACTTGGTTACCTTTATACTTTTTCTGAAACTATTATTTGGCATATCTTGTCCTCATTGTGTCTTCCACTTGTGTATACAGTATTTGACTATTCATGTATTCCGGTAATGTAGATCAGTGATAATTAGAGCTAAGCGAATCGAAGTTGACGAAGTGGAATTCGATCCGAATTTCAGGAAAAATTCAATTCGCACCGAATCCGAATTTTCTCACGCTTCGTGGTAAAAAATCGAATTTTTCCTAAAATGGCTGCTGCACGTGTTAGGACATGGAGCAAAGAACTCTGGGAATGAGGGATCACCCACAATGCTATGCATGCAGCCAATCAACAGCCAGCCCCTGTAATGTCACTGCCCTATAAATACCCACAGCCATTTTGGATTCTGCCATTTACCAGTGTGCTTAGTGCAGGGAAAGACGTCAGCTCACGCTAGGGACAGTGCTAGGAAAGACTTCATTGTGCTGAAAAAACGATTTACAAGTTCAGGAAAAGGTAGGGAGGTATCATCAACACTATAAAAGGAGAACAGGGAGCAATAGGAGCGATTCTATTACACCTTGCTGCACTTATTGGGGATCCAAATTGCTTTTAGGGTTTTTGCACTATATGATACATCACTAATACAGCAAACCTTGCTTGTGATTGGGGTGCAAGTTCTGCCATTTACGGGGTGTATTATTAGGAAAGATACGTACATCCTATTAGCCGTTCTGCATTGATTTTACATTGTTCTACTTTTTTGGGGGGGGGGGGGGGGGGGGGTTATTATAAGAAGAAAAAAAGGGAAAAATATATGGCCATTTAGCGGTGAAGTTACATTGTATTACAGCCATTTACGGAGTGTATTAGTAGGATAGATACGTACGTCCCATTAGCCATCCTGCATTGATTTTCCATTGTTTTACTTTTTTGCGGGGCGGGGTGTATTAATAGAAAAAAAAAAGTATATATCATAAGTGCTGTTCAGCGGTGAGGTGATATTATACTACAGCCATTTACGTGGTGTATTAATAGGAAAGATACTTACATCCCATTAGCCATTTTGCGTTGATTTTACATATTATATAATTTTTTTTGGGGGGTGTATTAATAGGAAAAAAAGGGAAAGATATATGATATAATTGCCATTCAGTGATGAAGTAACATTGTACTACAGCCATTTACGTGGTGTAGCAAAAGAAAACATACTTACGTCCCATCACCTGTTCTGCAGTGAATTGTGATAGTTAGATTTCTTTTTTTGGGGTGTAGAAATAGGAAAAAAAAGGAGGACATATATATTGGCATTCAGCGGTCAAGTTACATTGTACTACAGCCATTTACGTAGTGTAGAGAAAGAAAATATTTGTACGTCCCATCACCCGTTCTGTGGTGAATTGTGATTATTATACTTCTTTTTCTTTCTGGTGTAGAAATAGGAAAAAAAGGAGAAATATATGTCATAATTGGCATTCAGCAGTGAAGTTATATTGTACTACAGCAATTTACGTGGTGTAGAAAAAAATAATATACGTACGCCGCATCACCCGTTCTGTGGTGGTTGTTATATGTCTTTTTTTGAAGTGTAGAAATAGGAAAAAAAGGGAGAAAATATATGTCATAATTAGAGATGAGCAAATTGAAGCTGACGAAGTGGAATTCGTTACGAATTTCAGGAAAAATTAGATTCTCACCAAATGCGAATTTCCTCGCGCTTCGTGGTAACGAATCGCATTTTTCATAAAATGGCTGCTGCACAAATATATTTGCGACTCAGCGGTGCAGTTATCTGTTTTAAAGCCCTTTTTTGCATATATTAGTGGAAAAAGGAAAAATATCTTTGCTGCTCAGCAGTGCAGTTATCTGT
Source organism: Bufo bufo (assembly GCF_905171765.1). Classification (NCBI taxonomy): domain Eukaryota; kingdom Metazoa; phylum Chordata; class Amphibia; order Anura; family Bufonidae; genus Bufo; species Bufo bufo. Next base: position 411,369,840 of record NC_053391.1, on the reverse strand, counting down.
TTCAAAACCCTTTTTGTACATGTATTAGGGTGAAAAAGGAAAAATATCTTTGCCGCTCAACGGTGCAGTTATCTGTTTAAAAGCCCTTTTTTGTGTTGTAGGAAGGCGCAAGGGGCCCTCATTGATGGAAGATATGTGTCACCAAGATTCCTGGCTTCGGTGAGGTAAGAGCCGGTAGTTTTAAGTGTCAGCGGCAGCTAGTGTTGACTGCTGACTGACACTGTTTTGTTGTTAGTATGGCTATAAAGCCGATCCGGGCCGGCTCTTACTGGGAGTAGCCAAAGTGCTGGGTGGGTGGCTTCTCCCCACGCTCCAGGCCGGGTCTTTTTTGGCCTATATAAAACCCAGCCAACAGTCTCAGCTGGGTGCAGTTTTTCCTCTATCTGACAGAGAAGCTGGGGAGTCTCTGTGTTTTGGGACCTGTGAATTTGTGCCATGCTAAAGAGAGCTGCATGCTGGGAAACAGGCCCCTAAAGCCTGCTGTGGACTGTGAATGAAAAACTGCTAACCAGGTGAAGATTTTGTTCTATGGACATTGCATGGTGTGAACAAACACCAAGACTGTGAACGGTCATTTCATTTTCCCTTATGTGTGAATAAACACAAAACTGTTTAAGTTAAAGACTTTGTGATTGCCTCTATACTGCGTCCGCTAGCCTGTCTACCAGAGCAAAACCCCACAATTGGTGGAGGATGCCTGCAAACAGTGATGCAGGCCTGAAGGCTGAAAAGTTTTTTGTTTTTCCCGGGCACAAGTGCATGTCCTACATTAAGCCGGCAAGGTTACGACTAGAGATGTTGCGAACATAAAATTTTCCGTTCGCGAACGCGAACTTCCGCGAATGTTCGCGAACGGGCGAACCGTCATAGACCTCAATAGACAGGCGAATTTTCAAACCCACAGGGACTCTTTCTGGCCACAATAGTGATGGAAAAGTTGTTTCAAGGGGACTAACACCTGGACTGTGGCATGCCGGAGGGGGATCCATGGCAAAACTCCCATGGAAAATTATGTAGTTGACGCAGAGTGTGGTAAGTTGAATTCGCAATGCGATTAATATAACCTGCATTAATCACATTGCGAATTCAACTTAGATCTGAGTTCCTAATGGTTGTATTGCTAGAATTGATGAATATAACGAATATAGCACTATATTCTCAATCTTCGTTATATTCTAGCAATACAACCATTAGGAACCCAGTTCTAAGTTGAATTCGCAATGCGATTAATATAACCTGTATTAATCGCATTGCGATTACAACTTAGTCAAATTTGTGACACTGCAGCTTCAGAATGAATCTAAGATGGATGCTGTCCTTGCTTTTTGATAGGAGGTGGGAGGGTCTGGGAGAGAGGGTATACTGATTGGCTGGAATGTGTCTGCTGACTGTGAGGTACAGGGTCAAAGTTTGCTCAATGATGATGTATAGGGGGCGGACCGAACATCGCATATGTTCGCCCGCCGCGGCGAACGCGAACAAGCTATGTTCGCCGGGAACTGTTCGCCGGCGATTAGTTTGGGACATCTCTAGTTACGACCCGTGTCCCCTGACAAAATGGAGGAGGTTGTAAAAGCCCTCGTGGAGGCTAACTTGCAGCAGTGAGAGGCTAACAAGCAGCAGCAGGAAACTAACCAGCTGCTATTACAACATGTCATGGCGTTGCAAGCTGCCGGAGGGTACCAGAACGTCCACGATGCCCGGAAAGCTGTCTGTGCGGCGATCCCTAAGATGTCCCCCTCAGATGACGTCGAGACCTATATGGCGATGTTCGAAAAGGTAGCAGTCAGGGAGAAAATACCCCGAGACCAGTGGGCTAAGGTCGACGCTCCGTTCCTGGCGTCTAGGCCCCAGCAAGTGTTTTTTGATCTTCCCTATGATCAAGCGGCCGACTACCCGATCGTAAAAGGCGAGATTCTGGCGAGGCTGGGGGTGAATGTATTAGTCCGGGCTCAGTGGGTGCAACAGTGGGAATTTAACTTGTCTGAACCCGTCAAACCACAATATTATGACCTGCTACACCGGTTGCAGAAATGGCTGCAGCCTGACATATTTACTCCCACTGCTATGTTGGACCGTCTGTTGGTGGATGTGTTTTGGAGGGCTTTGCTGTACCCTCTCCAGCACTGGATCGGCCAGGTGTCTCCTGGCAATGCCTTAGAGATGGTCGACCTGGTGGAGCATTACGAGGCCACCAGAAATCTGCAGGGGTGTTCTTTTGGGAAGGGGCCTGTCAAACCCTGGAAATCTCCACCCCAGACCCAGCGACCGATGCCAGCCAAACATGCCCGGGATGCATCCCCTGCAGACCCAGCCTGGTGGTTTGCTGGTGGTGTCACGAGCCTGGACACATAAGGGCCGACTGTCCCCATGGCTACCGCCACTCATTGTATGCCAGGAAGCTGTGTGCCACAGGTGACAATAGCCACCTGTGCCAGGTGGAAGTGGGGGACACTCTGGCGGTGGCACTGCTGGATTTAGGGAGCCTGGTGTCCCTGGTAAGAGCTGCCCTGGTGCGGCCCGTCGAGTATACTGGCCAAAGGGTTGGAGTTGTGTGCATTCATGGGGACTTGAAGGACTATCCCATTGCCCTGGTCTCTATATCAATGGTGGCCGGCAGGTGGACTTATGAGGTGGCCGTCGCCACAAAATTACCGTATGAACTAATAATTGGGAGAGACTACCCCGGCACTATGGCCGGACACGAGAGTTACCGATACCCGTGAGACAGATGTGACCCTAGCAGAGTGGCTTGGCTCAGGGGGAGACCAGAACACTGGGAACCTGAGTCCGAATGGCCAGCGGTAGGGGTGACCACCACTTCGGTGGAAGAGTGAGAGACAACCCCTCTAAGTGTGATGGTGGGAGACATGGAGGACTTGCCGCCAGATTCGGAGCTAGCCGACCTCAATGTCTCCAGGGAAAATTTTAGTACTGCACAACATCGGGACCCAACCCTATCCAGAGACTGGGAAAATGTATTAATAATAGATGGGGAATCACAACAACCGGGGGCAGAGGCGGTGTTTCCCCATTTTGTGGTTCATCAAGAGATGTTGTATCGAGTAAACCAGCTGCGATGTGAATCCATTGTACAGTTGGTGGTGCCCCAGGCTTATCGCAAGCTCATGTTAGAGTTAGCCCACCAGCAAGTTCTTGGGGGTCATCTGGGAATGCAAAAATAGCAGGATCGGATTCCGCAGGGGCTTTACTGGCCCAGTGTGTTCAGAGAGGTAGAAGAATATTGTAAGTCTTGCCCAACCTGCCAGATAACTAGCCCCCAGCCACATTTCCGTAGTCCCCTGGTACCCCTCCCGATTATTGAGGTCCCGTTCGAGCGAATCGCTATGGATCTCGTAGGCCCGGTACCGAAGTCTGCTAGAGGACACCAACACATCTTGGTTGTCCTCGACTACTCCACTTGGTACCCGGAGGTGGTGCCACTGCGGCATACACTAGCCAAACTCATAACTAAAGAGTTAATGGAGATGTTTTCTATTGTGGGTCTGCCTAAGGAGGTTCTGACTGACCAAGGGACCCCGTTTATGTCCAAGGTCATGAGGGAACTCTGTAAGTTGCTCCACATAAAACAGCTACGGACGTCCATGTATCATCCGCAAACGAATGGCCTGGTAGAGAGGTTTAATCAAACATCAACTCCTTAAGGACACAGCCTTATTTCACCTTAAGGACCAGGCCATTTTTTGCAAATCTGACCAGTGTCACTTTAAGTGGTGATAACTTTAAAACACTTTTACTTATCCAGGCCATTCTGAGATAGTTTTTTCGTCACATATTGTACTTCATGACAGTGGTAAAATGAAGTAAAATAAATTTCATTTTTATTTATAAAAAAATACCAAATTTAGCAAAAATTTGTGAAAAATTGCAAATTTCCAAGTTTCAATTTCTCTACTTCTATAATAGATAGTAATACCTCCAAAAATAGTTATTACTTTACATTCCCCATATGTGTACTTCATGTTTGGATCATTTTGGGAATGATATTTTATATTTTGGGAATGTTACAAGGCTTAGAAATTTAGAAGCAAATCTTGAAACTTTTCAGAAATTTTCAAAAACCCAATTTTTAGGGACCAGTTCAGGTCTGAAGTCACTTTGTGAGGCTTACATAATAGAAACCACCCAAAATGCTATTCAAGCTATTCAAAACTCATTTTACAAACGTCGTTAACCCTTTAGGTGTTCCACAAGAGTTAATGGCGAATGGAGATAAAATTTCAGAATTTTTATTTTTTGGCAAATTTTTAATTTTAATCAATTTTTTCCAGTAACAAAGCAAGGGTTAACAGCCAAACAAAACTCAATATTTATTGCCCCGATTCTGTAGTTTGCAGAAACACCCCATATGTGGCCGTAAACTTTTGTACGGGCACACAGTAGGGCGTAGAGGGAAAGGTGCGCCGTGTGCTTTTTGGAAGGCAGATTTTGCTGGACTGGTTTATTTACACCATGTCCCATTTGAAGCTCCCCTGATGCACCCATAGAGTAGAAACTCCATAAAAGTGACCCCATCTAAGAAACTACACCCCTCAATGTATTCAAAACAAATTTTACTAACTTTGTTAACCCTTTAGATGTTGCACAAGAGTTATTGGCAAATGGGGATAAAATTTCAGAATTTAAATTTTTGGGCAAATTTTCCATTTTAATAAATTTTTTCCAGTAACAAAGCAAGGGTTAACAGCCAAACAAAACTCTATATTTACTGCCCCGATTCTGTAGTTTGCAGAAACACCCCATATGTGGTCGTAAACTTTTTTACGGGCACACAGTAGGGCGTAGAGGGAAAGGTGCGCCGTGTGGTTTTTGGAAGGCAGATTTTGCTGGACTGGTTTATTTACACCATGTCCCATTTGAAGCCCCCCTGATGCACCCCTCAAGTCACCCCTAAAAGTGACCCCATCTAAGAAACTACACCCCTCAAGGTATTGAAAACTGATTTTACAAACTTTGTTAACCCTTTAGGTGTTGCACAAGAGTTTTTGACAAATGGAGATGAAATTTCATCCCCATCTTTCTAGTATGGGGGACCACACCTGGAAAGTGTTGGCCAGGGACGATCTGGACGCCTCCAGTTCCCGAGGTATTCCGGCCTGCTCTTTCCCGGTCTGAAAAGATCAGGGCCTTGAGGACTGCCTCATAGAACTGAAGGAATGTCCCTGTGTTGCCAGCGCTCCGGGACAGCACAAAAGAGTTGTACAAGGCAACCTGCACCAAGTAGACCGCAACTTTTTTGTACCATGCCCGGGTTTTGTGCATGGCATTATATGGCTTGAGGACTTGATCAGAGAGATAAACTCCTCCAATATACCGATTGTAGTCGACGATACAATCGGGCTTGAGGACCGTTGCCGCGGTACCTCGCACAAGGGACAGGGGTGATGCCGTTACCATGAATTGTGGACAGTACAAGGACATCCCTCTTGTTCTTATATCTGACCAGCAACAGGTTTCCAGTGGTAAAGGCACGGGTCTCACCCCTGGGGATAGGTACCTGGAGGGGGTGGGCAGGGAGGCCGCGTTGATTTTTCCGCACGGTCCCACAAGCGGACGTAGATCTGGCAGTGAGGGACTGGAACAAGGGGATACTAGTATAAAAGTTATCCACGTAAAGGTGGTAACCCTTATCTAGCAGTGGGTGCATAAGGTCCCACACAAGTTTCCCGCTAACACCCAGAGTGGGGGGACATTCTGGGGGTTGAATAGGGGAATCTCGCCCCTCGTACATACGAAACTTGTAAGTGTACCCTGAGGTACTCTCACAAATTTTGTACATTTTCATGCCATACCTCACCCGCTTTGAGGGAACATACTGGCGGAAAATGAGTCTCCCCTTGAACGCATTGAGAGACTCATCAACCGCAACCTCCCTTCCAGGTACATAGGCCTGTACAAATTTGGCCCCAAAGTGATCGATGACCGGCCTGATTTTGTACAGGCGGTCAAAGGCAGGCATAATGCAGGCATTTCCGGATGGCCTCAAACCGGGAGCGTGTCATGGCCGTACTGTAAAGTGGGGCCTGGTAGAGGATGTCCCCACTCCAGTAATGCCTGACACTAGGTTTCTTGACTAGGCCCATATGCAGCACGAGGCCCCAAAATGTCCTCATCTCGTCTGCACTGACCGGGTTCCAGCCACCGGGCCTAGCCAAAAAGGAGCCCGGGTGTTGAGCAACGAACTGTTGGGCGTACAGGTTCGTCTGCTCCACTATTAGATTTACCAGTTGGTCACTGAAAAAATGACTAAAAAAGTCATATTCAGTGAAGCCCACTGTGGAAATCTGGATTCCTGGTTGGCCTACAAAATCAGGAATCACGGGCTCAAATCGCTCTGGGGTATACCAGACAAGTTCACTGGCAGGGGGCTCTGGTGGTTTTAACTGGTGGGCCGAAAAACTAGTACGAGCCCCAGAGCTGCTCGTACTAGGGTGGGCCACAGGGTCCCTATCATGGCGGTCCCCTTTCTCCGCCTGGCGGCATCTCCACCGCCTTGGGGGCTCATCATCATTGCTAGATGATGAGGAGGACACGGATGACAACAGGAAAGTGGGGTCATCCTCGTCCTCACTGGGACTCTCGGACTCGGAGGCTAGCTGCGCGTATGTCTCCTCGGCCGAGAACATCTGTCGGGCCATAGGGGAGTGTGTGTCTGCATGTGTGTGTGTAAATCTTTATTCAGTGTGCGTGTGTGTGGGGGCACGGGTGTTCGCGTACTTATCCCTAAAACTAACAGGAAAAAAAAAGACTAACTAAAAAAAGGGGGAAAAATGTGAAAAAAATTAATAAATAAATTCAAAATCGCTGATCAACCGTCCGAAGTTGATCAGCGGTGGGCAAGCTGCAGCACCCCTGGGGGGGTCTAGAGTCACACAGCTGTGCTGTGGACACCAGACACCCGAATTAGGGTGATGCAATCAGAAACTTTTTTTTCTTTTACTTCCACTAACTTTCCCTTTATTATCCCTACCTAACCCAACCTTTCCCTAGCCTTTCCCTATGTACCTTATTGAACAGATGGTGGGTGCTGGGGCACAGATGGGGTGATGCCTGGACAGATGGGGGGTGCTGGCTGAGATCCGACACGTGCAGGCAGCGCTCCTCTCTCCTCGGCTCCCCGAAGTTGATCAGCGGTGGGGTGTGCGATACGCTAACAGTGGCCAGACGCTAAGAGTGCCAGCCACAGTCAGCGTACGCACAAAAAAAACCTGCTTGCGCCCCAAAAAAAGTTGAGGGGGGCAAGCTGCAGCACCGCTGGGGGGGTCTAGAGTCACAAAGCTGTGCTGTGGACACCAGACACCCGAATTAGGGTGATGCAATCAGAAACTTTTTTTTCTTTTACTTCCACTAACTTTCCCTTTATTATCCCTACCTAACCCAACCTTTCCCTAGCCTTTCCCTATGTACCTTATTGAACAGATGGTGGGTGCTGGAGCACAGATGGGGTGATGCCTGGACAGATGGGGGGTGCTGGCTGAGATCCGACACGTGCAGGCAGCGCTCCTCTCTACTCGGCTCCCGGACACAAAAGGAGGAGGAGAGGAGCGCTGCTAGGATTTGAACCTCTTGCCGCCCACCCACCTATCAATCAGAGGCGATCCTGAGAGGTGATGTCACCATCACCTCTCAGGATTGCAGGATGGTGATTGGTGGTGTATTATCACACCACTGATCACCATCCTGTTCCGGATTATTGGGTCCCCAGAGACCCGAATAACCCGGAAACGCAGCAAACCGCAGGTCTGAATTGACTTGCGGTTTTCTGCGATCGCCGACATGGGGGGATCACAGGACCCCCCCGGCGCATTTAGCCAAGGTGTCTGCTCAATGATTTGAGCAGGCACCGGGTTCCGATCACCGCCCGCCGGGCGGCAGTGATCGGAACTATACATGACGTACTAGTACGTCATGTGTCCTTAAGTACCAGGACAACATGCCGTACCGGTACGTCATGCGTCCTGAAGAGGTTAAAAAAAATGCTAAAAAGAGTGGTCTCTAAGGATGGGAGGGACTGGGACCTTCTTCTGCCCTATGTTATGTTCGCAGTGCGAGAGGTGCCCCTGGCCTCTGCTGGGTTCTCACCCTTCGAACTGCTATACGGCAGACACCCTCGTGGTCTGTTGGACATGGCCAAAGAGGCGTGGGTACAACAACCCACACCGCACAGAAGTGTTGTTGAGTATGTCACCCAGATGCAGATTGTCAGAAAATGTATGGGTGAATGTACACCTCCTTTTGCGGTATGGAACGACTTACTTAGTGGTGAAATTCTTTATGTGACACTGGCTCTTTTTCGGAAAATGTATGGGTGAATGTACACCTCCTTTTGCGGTATGGACTGAAGTACTTAGTGGTGAAATTCTTTATGTGACACTTGCTCTTTTTTGGCAAATGTATGGGTGAATGTACACCTCCTTTAGCGGTATGGAACGACTTACTTAGTGGTGCAATTCTTTATGTGACACTGGCTCTTAGTCATAAAATGTATGGGTGAATGTACACCTCCTTTTGCGGTATTGAACGACTTACTTAGTGGTGCAATTCTTTATGTGACACTGGCTCTTTGTCAGAAAATGTATGGGTGAATGTACACCTCCTTTTGCGGTATTGAATGACTTATTTAGTGGTGAAATTCTTTATGTGACATTGGCTCTTTTTCGGAAAATGTATGGGTGAATGTACACCTCCTTTTGCGGTATGGACTGAAGTACTTAGTGGCGAAATTCTATGTGACACTGGCTCTTTTTCGGCAAATGTATGGGTGAATGTACACCTCCTTTTGCGGTATGGAACAACTTACTTAGTGATGAAATTCTTGACACCGTTTTTTTTTTGTTTTTTTTTATGGGTAAATGTATGGGTGATTGTACACCTACTTTTTTGGTATGGGCCGAATTATGTAGTGGTGAAATGTGTTATGTGAAACTGGCTTTTTTTGTGAAAATTTATGGGTGACTGTACACCTCCTTTTGCTGTATGGGCTGAATTACAGTGTTGAAATTTAAAATTTCAAAGTAAACTCCGCTGCTCTGTATCTCTTGTGAAGTCAATGTCTCCAAATATGCCCCTCTCGCGATTTACACCAAAAACTTTATTTTCATGTAGGGATCCAAGAATTATGTTGGAGGCATGTAATGTATGCAAGCCATGTGCGACCCCTCTCATCACTCTCATGCTGTTCTGCACCTGGTTTGCCTGGAACCATGGTGACCAACAACGTGAAGAACATGGTGTCGGCGCTGCGTCAAGGATGAATAAGCCATGCGCCCTGCATGGCACACATGTTCAATCTGGTTGTCAAGCAGTTCCTGAAGTCTTCCACCCATCTGCAAGACATCCTAAAAATGGCCAGAAAACTTTGCATGCACTTTAGCGACTCATACACCACAAAGCACACCCTTCTTGAGCTGCAGCGGCAGAACAGCATCCCCCAACATAGGCTGATATGCGACGTTTCCAACCATTGGAATTCCACCCTCCATATATTGGACAGACTGTACGAAAAGAGAAATGCCATAAATGATCTCTTGATGATCCAAGCGGACAGGAGTACACCCCTGTGTAACTTCCATGTCAGCCAGTGGCAGCTCATGCATGACACCTGCCATTTGCTCAGGCCCTTTGATGAGGCCACATTATTTGTCAGTCGCCAGGACTATGGGATGAACGATGTCATTCCACTGCTTCATGTCCTGGAACAGTTGCTGGTAAATCTGGCTGATCAGGGGTCTGGTGACGTGGCGCCTAGAAAGATGGCGGCAGAGTTTGATACGTTTGTCTGTCAATATCTCTGTTTACAGTCAGTGAACGGTAACATCACTTAACTTATGCAAACACCAACTGATGGGGTGCTAACTGCCAGAAGTAGGTCATCGGCACGAAGGAGCAGTCATTTTCACAGCTCAAGGTATCCTTCCAGAAGCTTGACCTCTGCACATTGACGGTCTGCATTGCGTAGCTTGTCTAAAAGAAAAATCTCGCAGTGCACCCCCTTGGAGGAAACTCTGGATCCGGCACAGGCTGCTTTGCCCCTTCAAAAACAATGGACTCTGTACAGAGTGACACCGATGTATAATTTCTTATACAGCGGACTTAAAGAGTATTCCAAAAAACTGTTTGCCCACATAGCTGCCGAGAAGCAGAAGGGTCTTGCCATTGAAGTGGGCTCAGAGCTGAACCTAAATGCCAAGGTTTCCTGTTTACCTGGACTCAAAGGAAAGGACAGATATCCACTGCCTGTCCTCCTCATACAGATTTCATCAAAGCCTCCACTCACTGAGGCAAGCCCAGAGGACCAGATTGTGTGGACAAGTTGGTTCTGCGGGACGTCCACAGAGGATGATCTATTGGAGGCGTTACCAAAGATATTTACTTTCCTCCCGATCTTCCTGTATAACATCTCTGAGGCGCTCACAGCTATTGTAGGGACGTGGTTCCAAAGAAACTTCGACTGTTGTTTCAGTAATCTGGTGATAAGTTCTCAGGACCTTACGTGGCTAGCAGCGATGTGGACCGGGTATGACATGTCTGTATCAGTGTCGGCCACAGAGCTTGCTTTCTTTGTGCCCGTTGAACCTTGCATGGACATTTCTTATGCCATTCACTCAGAGGACTTCAAGACTTTATACAATGATATTCATAAATCAAAGGATGAGGTCAGGTTGGAGGAAGTGGAATTTATTCCAATGTCTTTACTCGCATTTCTTCAGACACTTTAGAATCCACTTATCAGCAACCCAGCTCGTCATGGAATGAGCTGGAGTCAGCTTGTTTGCTAGACTGTCCTCCAGTTATCAGCCATTACCCCATACATTTCTTGATCCGTATGTATTACCCTCGTGGTCACCCCGACACTGGTCGTCAATCCGTTCTTGTGGATGAAGCACTTTGTTTTTCCAGTTTGTCTTTTAAATCTTGTGGTTTTGCCCCTTCTGTGTTGTATTTTATGTGTGTTAATATTCTATTTGTTAAATAAACGTTGTTTTTTCTCCCCAATTCAAAAAAAAAATAAAAAAATGGTTTGTGATTTGTTAGCCAAAAGCAGGAGTGGGTGCAAAACACAGAAGACATGCAACTATTCCGTTCACGTGTCATCTATGTTTTGGATCCACACCAGTTTTTTTTGGGCATTAGCAATACTTATGGATTACTGACTAGAGTTGAGCGAACACCTGGATGTTCGGGTTCGAGAAGTTCGGCCGAACTTCCCGGAAATGTTCGGGTTCGGGATCCGAACCCGAACCGAACTTCGTCCCGAACCCCATTGAAGTCAATGGGGACCCGAACTTTTGGGCACTAAAAAGGCTGTAAAACAGCCCAGGAAAGAGCTAGAGGGCTGCAAAAGGCAGCAACATGTAGGTAAATCCCCTGCAAACAAATGTGGATAGGAAAATGAATTAAAATAAAAATTAAAAAAATTAAAATGACCCAATATCAATTGGACAGAGGTCCCATAGCAGAGAATCTGGCTTCAAGTCAGCAGAGAATCAGTCTCTTCATGCCATAGCAAAGAATCTGGCTTCATGTCAGCAGGGAATCAGTCTCTTCATGTCATAGCAGAGAATCAGGCTTCACGTCACCCACCACTGGAACAGGCCACTGTCACACATTTAGGCCCAGGCACCCAGGCAGAGGAGAGAGGTCCCGTAACAGAGAATCTGGCCTTATGTCAGCACAGAATCTGTCTTCATGTCATAGCAGAGAATCAGGCTTCACGTCACCCACCACTGGAACAGGCCACTGTCACACATTTAGGCCCAGGCACCCAGGCAGAGGAGAGAGGTCCCGTAACAGAGAATCTGGCCTTATGTCAGCACAGAATCTGTCTTCATGTCATAGCAGAGAATCAGGCTTCACATCACCCACCACTGGAACAGGCCACTGTCACACATTTAGGCCCCGGCACCCAGACAGAGGAGAGGTTCATTCAACTTTGGGTTGCCCCGCAATATAATGGTAAAATGAAATTAAAAATAGTATTGAATGAGGAAGTGCCCTGGAGTAGAATAATATATTGTTAAGGTGAGGTAGTTAATATCTAATCTGCACAAGGGATGGACAGGTCCTGTGGGATCCATGCCTGGTTCATTTTTATGAACGTCAGCTTGTCCACATTGGCTGTAGACAGGCAGCTGTGTTTGTCTGTAATGACGCCCCCTGCCATGCTGAATACACGTTCAGACAAAACGCTGGCCGCCGGGCAGGCCAGCACCTCCAAGGCATAAAAGGCTAGCTCTAGCCACGTGGACAATTTGGAGACCCAGAAGTTGAATGGGGCCGAACCATCAGTCAGTACGTGGAGGGGTGTGCACAGGTACTGTTCCACCATGTTAGTGAAATGTTGCCTCCTGCTAACACGTTCCGTATCAGGTGGTGGTGCACTTAGCTGTGGCGTGGTGACAAAACCTTTCCACATCTCTGCCATGCTAACCCTGCCCTCAGAGGAGCTGGCCGTGACACAGCTGCATTGGTGACCTCTTGCTCCTCCTCTGCCTTCGCCTTGGGCTTCCACTGGTTCCCCTGTGACATTTGGGAATGCTCTCAGTAGCGCGTCTACCAACGTGCGCTTGTACTCGCGCATCTTCCTATCACGCTCCAGTGTAGGAAGTAAGGTGGGCACATTGTCTTTGTACCGGGGATCCAGCAAGGTGGCAACCCAGTAGTCCTCACACGTTAAAATGTGGGCAACTCTGCTGTCGTTGCGCAGGCACTGCAGCATGTAGTCGCTCATGTGTGCCAGGCTGCCCAGAGGTAAGGACAAGCTGTCCTCTGTGGGAGGCGTATCGTCATCGTCCTGTGTTTCCCCCCAGCCACGCACCAGTGATGGGCCCGAGCTGCTTTGGGTGCCACCCCGCTGTGAACATGCTTCATCCTCATCCTCCTTCACCTCCTCCTCATCCTCGTCCTCCTCGTCCTCCAATAGTGGGCCCTGTCTGGCCACATTTGTACCTGGCCTCTGGTGTTGCAAAAAACCTCCCTCTGAGTCACTTCGAAGAGACTGGCCTGAAAGTGCTAAAAATAACCCCTCTTCCTCCTCTTCCTCCTGGGCCACCTCCTCTTCCATCATCGCCCTAAGTGTTTTCTCAAGGATACATAGAAGTGGTATTGTAACGCTGATAACGGCGTCATCGCCACTGGCCATGTTGGTGGAGTACTCGAAACAACGCAACAGGGCACACAGGTCTCGCATGGAGGCCCAGTCATTGGTGGTGAAGTGTGTCTGATCCGCAGTGTGACTGACCCGTGCGTGCTGCAGCTGAAACTCCACTATGGCCTGCTGCTGCTCGCACAGTCTGTCCAGCATATGCAAGGTGGAGTTCCACCTGGTGGGTACGTCGCATATGAGGCGGTGAGCGGGAAGGCCGAAGTTACGCTGTAGCGCAGACAGGCGAGCAGCAGCAGGGTGTGAACGCCGGAAGCGCGAACAGACGGCCCGCACTTTATGCAGCAGCTCTGACATGTCGGGGTAGTTGCGAATGAACTTCTGCACCACCAAATTCAGCACATGCGCCAGGCAAGGGATGTGCGTCAAACCGGCTAGTCCCAGAGCTGCAACGAGATTTCGCCCATTATCGCACACCACCAGGCCGGGCTTGAGGCTCACCGGCAGCAACCACTCGTCGGTCTGTTGTTCTATACCCCGCCACAACTCCTGTGCGGTGTGGGGCCTGTCCCCCAAACATATGAGTTTCAGAATGGCCTGCTGATGTTTACCCCGGGCTGTGCTGAAGTTGGTGGTGAAGGTGTGTGGCTGACTGGATGAGCAGGTGAAAGAAGAGGAGGAGGAAGCTGAGTAGGAGGAGGAGGAGACAGGAGGCAAAGAATGTTGCCCTGCGATCCTTGGCGGCGGAAGGACGTGCACCAAACAGCTCTCCGCCTGGGGCCCAGCCGCCACTACATTTACCCAGTGTGCAGTTAGGGAGATATAGCGTCCCTGGCCGTGCTTACTGGTCCACGTATCTGTGGTTAGGTGGACCTTGCCACAGATGGCGTTGCGCAGTGCACACTTGATTTTATCGGACACTTGTTTGTGCAGGGAAGGCACGGCTCTCTTGGAGAAGTAGTGGCGGCTAGGAACAACATACTGTGGGACAGCAAGTGACATGAGCTGTTTGAAGCTGTGTGTGTCCACCAGCCTAAATGACAGCATTTCATAGGCCAGTAGTTTAGAAATGCTGGCATTCAGGGCCAGGGATCAAGGGTGGCTAGGTGGGAATTTACGCTTTCTCTCAAATGTTTGTGAGATGGAGAGCTGAACGCTGCCGTGTGACATGGTTGAGATGCTTGGTGACGCAGGTGATGGTGTTGGTGGTACATCCCATGTTTGCTGGGCGGCAGGTGCCAACGTTCCTCCAGAGGCATAGGAAGAGGCCGAGGCGGCGGCAGCAGCAGCAGAAGAGGCCGAGGGGGCGACAGCAGCAGAAGAGGCCGAGGCGGCAGCAGCAGAAGAGGTAGCAGGGGGAGCCTGAGTGACTTCCTTGTTTTTAAGGTGTTTACTCCACTGCAGTTCATGCTTTGCATGCAGGTGCCTGGTCATGCAGGTTGTGCTAAGGTTCAGAACGTTAATGCCTCGCTTCAGGCTCTGATGGCACAGCGTGCAAACCACTCGGGTCTTGTCGTCAGCACATTGTTTGAAGAAGTGCCATGCCAGGGAACTCCTTGAAGCTGCCTTTGGGGTGCTCGGTCCCAGATGGCGGCAGTCAGTAGCAGGCGGAGTCTCTTGGCGGCGGGTGTTCTGATTTTGCCCACTGCTCCCTCTTTTGCTACGCTGTTGGCTCGGTCTCACCACTGCCTCTTCCTCCGAACTCTGAAAGTCAGTGGCACGACCTTCATTCCATGTGGGGTCTAGGACCTCATCGTCCCCTGCATCGTCTTCCACCCAGTCTTGATCCCTGACCTCCTGTTCAGTCTGCACACTGCAGAAAGACGCAGCAGTTGGCACCTGTGTTTCGTCATCATCAGAGACGTGCTGAGGTGGTATTCCCATGTCCTCATCATCAGGAAACATAAGTGGTTGTGCGTTAGTGCATTCTATCTCTTCCACCCCTGGGGAAGAGCTAGGTGGATGCCCTTGGGAAACCCTGGCAGCAGAGTCTTCAAACAGCATAAGAGACTGCTGCATAACTTGAGGCTCAGACAGTTTCCCTGATATGCATGGGGGTGATGTGACAGACTGATGGGCTTGGTTTTCATGCGCCATCTGTGCGCTTTCTGCAGAAGACTGGGTGGGAGATAATGTGAACGTGCTGGATGCACTGTCGGCCACCCAATTGACTAATGCCTGTACCTGCTCAGGCCTTACCATCCTTAGAACGGCATTGGGCCCCACCAAATATGGCTGTAAATTCTGGCGGCTACTGGGACCTGAGGTAGTTGGTACACTAGGACGTGTGGCTGTGGCAGAACGGCCACGTCCTCTCCCAGCACCAGAGGGTCCACTAACACCACCACGACCATGTCCACGTCCGCGTCCCTTATTAGATGTTTTCCTCATTGTTCCCGTTCACCACAATTTTGAGAATGGCAAATTTGGGAATAGTTTTTCAACCCAGAACAAAAAATGTGCTTTTACGGTCACTACAAATAACTTGACCAGCTAAAACAGTACAGATTTGGTTGAATAGAAATGTGAGGCCTGTTTTTTTTTTGCGCTGTGTGACAGGTATAGGTTTAATCACAGAATTAGACTTCTATCTGCACGGTAGCGTGTGTCTTAGGTTTTTCTGAATGACACTATCAGCACCTTGAATGTAGGATATCCTTTTTGGGATAGCTTTCAAGTAGGCCTCATATAGCAGAAACTAGTTATTTTGAGAATGGCAAATTTGGGAATAGTTTTTCAACCCAGAACAAAAAAGGTGCTTTTACGGTCACTACAAATAGCTTGACCAGCTAAAACAGTACAGATTTGGTTTCATAGAAATGTGAGGCCTGTTTTTTTTTTTGCGCTGTGTGACAGGTATAGGTTTAATCACAGAATTAGACTTCTATCTGCACGGTAGCGTGTGTCTTAGGTTTTTCTGAATGACACTATCAGCACCTTCAATGTAAGATATCCTTTTTGGGATAGATTTCAAGTAGGCCTCATATACCAGAAACTAGTTATTTTGAGAATGGCAAATTTGGGAATAGTTTTTCAACCCAGAACAAAAAGTGTGCTTTTACGGTCACTACAAATAACTTGACCAGCTAAAACAGTACAGATTTGGTTGAATAGAAATGTGAGGCCTGTTTTTTTTTTTGCGCTGTGTGACAGGTATAGGTTTAATCACAGAATCAGACTTCTATCTGCACGGTAGCGTGTGTCTTAGGTTTTTCTGAATGACGCTATCAGCACCTTCAATGTAAGATATCCTTTTTGGGATAGATTTCAAGTTGGCCTCATATAGCAGAAACTAGTTATTTTGAGAATGGCAAATTTGGGAATAGTTTTTCAACCCAGAACAAAAAGTGTGCTTTTACGGTCACTACAAATAACTTGACCAGCTAAAACAGTACAGATTTGGTTGAATAGAAATGTCAGGTCTATTTTTTAGGCGCTGGGTGACAGGCTCAACTTGCCCCTGATGTAGTATATGGCCAAAAAATAACCACACTGTTGATGGTTAAATGCACTTGGGTGACACAGGCTCAGCCTGCACCAGATGTAGTATATGGCCAAAAAATAACCAGACTGTTGATGGTTAAATGCACTTCGGTGACACAGGCTCAGCCTGCAGCTGATGTAGTATATGGCCAAAAAATAACCAGACTGTTGATGGTTAAATGCACTTCGGTGACACAGGCTCAGCCTGCAGCTGATGTAGGATATAGCACAAAGTAACCACATTATTGATGGTTAAATACACTTGGTGATAGCTTGTGCTGGCGCACTACAAGTCACAAAATGGCCGCCGATCACCCCAGAAAAAAAGTGATCTAAAAACGCTCTGGGCAGCCTCAAAAAAGTGAGCAAGTCGATATTAGCACTTCAATGATCCACAGCTGCAGATCGATCACAGAATGAAGTCGTTTGGAGGAGTTAATCTGCCTAATCTCGCCCTAACGTCGCAGCTGCAACCTCTCCCTATGCTTGAATCAGCAGAGTGACGTGCAGCGCAACGTGACCCAAGCTTATATAGAGGCTGGGTCACATGCTGCACTAGCCAATCACAGCCATGCCAATAGTAGGCAAGGCTGTGATGGCCTCTTGGGGCAAGTAGTATGACGCTTGTTGATTGGCTGCTTTGCAGCCTTTCAAAAAGCGCCAAGAAAGCGCCGAACACCGAACCCGAACCCAGACTTTTACGAAAATGTTCGGGTTCGGGTCCGTGTAACTATACAGTTCGGGTTCGCTCATCCCTATTACTGACCAAATGCTGACTGAGTTAAGGCAGATGCTTCACAGACAGGATCAGTTTTTTGGGGGTTATTGTTCTGACGGATCAGAGGAAGGGCAAAATAAACTTACTGCTGACACCCTCTCCACTCTGTCAGGGGTCTCTACTTGTATAAGCGTTAAATAGAACAGGGTCTGTAGACATCTATGTGGAATCAGCTGATCACGGTGTAAAAGGAGTGCGCTTTTTATTGGCGCTAACATTGACCTGTATGGCTGAGTTCATACCCAAGTTATTTGGTCAGTTTTGGCCCCGTGACTGACCAAATAAGTAAAGTGTGCAGTGATTCTAAGTGTGACGCCTGTCATCTGCATGTCATACGGACTCACAGTATTATTTCACTACCAAAGCAGACTCCCTATGAGTGTAACTGCAAGGCACAGTGTTCTACACCACTATAATGGCTCACTGCAGCCAGGAAGTAGCTGTTTTTTAACGTAATTTGCCACAAATTTATTCGGATCGAGACAATTGAATCTAATTTTTTTTAAATGTGCTCATTTCTATTCAAAATTTGGATTCTGCAGTGAAGTGACATTGTACTACAGCCATTTACATGGTGTAGAAAATGAAAATATATACGTACAGTACAGACCAAAAGTTTGGACACACCTTCTCATTCAAAGAGTTTTCTTTATTTTCATGACTATGAAAATTGTAGATTCACACTGAAGGCATCAAAACTATGAATTAACACATGTGGAATTATATACATAACAAACAAGTGTGAAACAACTGAAAATATGTCATATTCTAGGTTCTTCAAAGTAGCCACCTTTTGCTTTGATTACGGCTTTGCACACTCTTGGCATTCTCTTGATGAGCTTCAAGAGGTAGTCCCCTGAAATGGTTTTCACTTCACAGGTGTGCCCATGTCAGGTTTAATAAGTGGGATTTCTTGCCTTATAAATGGGGTTGGGACCATCAGTTGCGTTGAGGAGAAGTCAGGTGGATACACAGCTGATAGTCCTACTTAATAGACTGTTAGAATTTGTATTATGGCAAGAAAAAAGCAGCTAAGTAAAGAAAAAACGAGTGGCCATCATTACTTTAAGAAATGAAGGTCAGTCAGCCGAAAAATTGGGAAAACTTTGAAAGTAAGGGCTATTTGACCATAAAGGAGAGTGATGGGGTGCTGCGCCAGATGACCTGGCCTCCACAGTCACCGGACCTGAACCCAGTCGAGATGGTTTGGGGTGAGCTGGACCGCAGAGTGAAGGCAAATAGGCCAACAAGTGCTAAGCATCTCTAGGAACTCCTTCAAGACTGTTGGAAGATCATTTCAGGGGACTACCTCTTGAAGATCATCAAGAGAATGCCAAGAGTGTGCAAAGCAGTAATCAAAGCAAAAGGTGGCTACTTTGAAGAACCTAGAATATGACATATTTTCAGTTCTTTCACACTTGTTTGTTATGTATATAATTCCACATGTGTTAATTCCTAGTTTTGATGTCTTCATAGTCATGAAAATAAAGAAAACTCTTTGAATGAGAAGGTGTGTCCAAACTTTTGGTCTGTACTGTACGTCCCATCACTAGAGTTGAGCGAACACCTGGATGTTCGGGTTCGAGAAGTTCGGCCGAACTTCCCGGAAATGTTCGGGTTCGGGATCCGAACCCGAACCGAACTTCGTCCCGAACCCGAACCCCATTGAAGTCAATGGGGACCCGAACTTTTCGGCACTAAAAAGGCTGTAAAACAGCCCAGGAAAGAGCTAGAGGGCTGCAAAAGGCAGCAACATGTAGGTAAATCCCCTGCAAACAAATGTGGATGGGGAAATGAATTAAAATAAAAATAAAAAAAATAAAAATTAACCAATATCAATTGGACAGAGGTCCCATAGCAGAGAATCTGGCTTCACGTCAGCAGAGAATCAGTCTCTTCATGCCGTAGCAAAGAATCTGGCTTCATGTCAGCAGAGAATCAGTCTCTTCATGCCATAGCAGAGAATCTGGCTTCATGTCAGCGCAGAATCAGTCTTCATGTCATAGCAGAGAATCAGGCTTCACGACACCCACCACTGGAACAGGCCACTGTCACATATTTAGGCCCCGGCACCCAGACAGAGGAGAGAGGTCTCGTAACAGAGAATCTGGCCTTATGTCAGCACAGAATCAGTCTTCATGTCATAGCAGAGAATCAGGCTTCACGTCACCCACCACTGGAACAGGCCACTGTCACATATTTAGGCCCCGGCACCCAGACAGAGGAGAGAGGTCCCGTAACAGAGAATCTGGCCTTATGTCAGCGCAGAATCAGTCTTCATGTCATAGCAGAGAATCAGGCTTCACGTCACCCACCACTGGAACAGGCCACTGTCACATATTTAGGCCCCGGCACCCAGACAGAGGAGAGAGGTCCCGTAACAGAGAATCTGGCCTTATGTCAGCGCAGAACCAGTCTTCATGTCATAGCAGAGAATCAGGCTTCACGTCACCCACCACTGACACAGGCCACTGTCACATATTTAGGCCCAGGCACCCAGGCAGAGGAGAGAGGTCCCGTAACAAAGAATATGGCCTTATGTCAGCACAGAATCTGTCTTCATGTCATAGCAGAGAATCAGGCTTCACGTCACCCACCACTGGAACAGGCCACTGTCACATATTTAGGCCCCGACACCCAGACAGAGGAGAGAGGTCCCGTAACAGAGAATCTGGCCTTATGTCAGCACAGAATCTGTCTTCATGTCATAGCATAAAATCAGGCTTCACGTCACCCACCACTGGAACAGGCCACTGTCACACATTTAGGCCCCGGCACCCAGGCAGAGGAGAGAGGTCCCGTAACAGAGAATCTGGCCTTATGTCAGCACAGAATCTGTCTTCATGTCATAGCAGAGAATCAGGCTTCACGTCACCCACCACTGGAACAGGCCACTGTCACACATTTAGGCCCCGGCACCCAGGCAGAGGAGAGAGGTCCCGTAACAGAGAATCTGGCCTTATGTCAGCACAGAATCAGTCTTCATGTCATAGCAGAGAATCAGGCTTCACGTCACCCACCACTGGAACAGGCCACTGTCACATATTTAGGCCCAGGCACCCAGGCAGAGGAGAGAGGTCCCGTAACAGAGAATCTGGCCTTATGTCAGCACAGAATCTGTCTTCATGTCATAGCAGAGAATCAGGCT
This sequence comes from Bufo bufo, assembly GCF_905171765.1. NCBI lineage: Eukaryota > Metazoa > Chordata > Amphibia > Anura > Bufonidae > Bufo > Bufo bufo. Next base: position 411,349,308 of record NC_053391.1, on the reverse strand, counting down.
TCACGTCACCCACCACTGGAACAGGCCACTGTCACATATTTAGGCCCCGGCACCCAGACAGAGGAGAGAGGTCCCGTAACAGAGAATCTGGCCTTATGTCAGCACAGAATCAGTCTTCATGTCATAGCAGAGAATCAGGCTTCACGTCACCCACCACTGGAACAGGCCACTGTCACATATTTAGGCCCCGGTACCCAGACAGAGGAGAGAGGTCCCGTAACAGAGAATCTGGCCTTATGTCAGCACAGAATCTGTCTTCATGTCATAGCAGAGAATCAGGCTTCACGACACCCACCACTGGAACAGGCCACTGTCACACATTTAGGCCCCGGCACCCAGGCAGAGGAGAGAGGTCCCGTAACAGAGAATCTGGCCTTATGTCAGCACAGAATCTGTCTTCATGTCATAGCAGAGAATCAGGCTTCAGGTCACCCACCACTGGAACAGGCCACTGTCACACATTTAGGCCCCGGCACCCAGGCAGAGGAGAGAGGTCCCGTAACAGAGAATCTGGCCTTATGTCAGCACAGAATCTGTCTTCATGTCATAGCAGAGAATCAGGCTTCACGTCACCCACCACTGGAACAGGCCACTGTCACATATTTAGGCCCCGGCACCCAGACAGAGGAGAGAGGTCCCGTAACAGAGAATCTGGCCTTATGTCAGCACAGAATCTGTCTTCATGTCATAGCAGAGAATCAGGCTTCACGTCACCCACCACTGGAACAGGCCACTGTCACATATTTAGGCCCCGGCACCCAGACAGAGGAGAGAGGTCCCGTAACAGAGAATCTGGCCTTATGTCAGCACAGAATCTGTCTTCATGTCATAGCAGAGAATCAGGCTTCACGTCACCCACCACTGGAACAGGCCACTGTCACATATTTAGGCCCCGGCACCCAGACAGAGAAGAGAGGTCCCGTAACAGAGAATCTGGCCTTATGTCAGCGCAGAATCAGTCTTTATGTCATAGCAGAGAATCAGGCTTCACGTCACCCACCACTGGAACAGGCCACTGTCACACATTTAGGCCCCGGCACCCAGACAGAGGAGAGGTTCATTCAACTTTGGGTTGCCCCGCAATATAATGGTAAAATGAAATAAAAATAGTATTGAATGAGGAAGTGCCCTGGAGTAGAATAATATATTGTTAAGGGGAGGTAGTTAATATCTAATCTGCACAAGGGATGGACAGGTCCTGTGGGATCCATGCCTGGTTCATTTTTATGAACGTCAGCTTGTCCACATTGGCTGTAGACAGGCGGCTGCGTTTGTCTGTAATGACGCCCCCTGCCGTGCTGAATACACGTTCAGACAAAACGCTGGCCGCCAGGCAGGCCAGCACCTCCAAGGCATAAAAGGCTAGCTCTGGCCACGTGGACAATTTGGAGACCCAGAAGTTGAATGGGGCCAAACCATCAGTCAGTACGTGGAGGGGTGTGCACAGGTACTGTTCCACCATGTTAGTGAAATGTTGCCTCCTGCTAACACGTTCCGTGTCAGGTGGTGGTGCAGTTAGCTGTGGCGTGGTGACAAAACTTTTCCACATCTCTGCCATGCTAACCCTGCCCTCAGAGGAGCTGGCCGTGACACAGCTGCATTGGCGACCTCTTGCTCCTCCTCTGCCTTCGCCTTGGGCTTCCACTGGTTCCCCTGTGACATTTGGGAATGCTCTCAGTAGCGCGTCTACCAACGTGCGCTTGTACTCGCGCATCTTCCTATCACGCTCCAGTGTAGGAAGTAAGGTGGGCACATTGTCTTTGTACCGGGGATCCAGCAGGGTGGCAACCCAGTAGTCCGCACACGTTAAAATGTGGGCAACTCTGCTGTCGTTGCGCAGGCACTGCAGCATGTAGTCGCTCATGTGTGCCAGGCTGCCCAGAGGTAAGGACAAGCTGTCCTCTGTGGGAGGCGTATCGTCATCATCCTGTGTTTCCCCCCAGCCACGCACGAGCTGCTTTGGGTGCCACCCCCCTGTGAACATGCTTCATCCTCATCCTCCTCCACCTCCTCCTCATCCTCCTCGTCCTCCAGTAGTGGGCCCTGTCTGGCCACATTTGTACCTGGCCTCTGGTGTTGCAAAAAACCTCCCTCTGAGTCACTTCGAAGAGACTGGCCTGAAAGTTCTAAAAATGACCCCTCTTCCTCCTCTTCCTCCTGGGCCACCTCCTCTTCCATCATCGCCCTAAGTGTTTTCTCAAGGAGACATAGAAGTGGTATTGTAACGCTGATAACGGCGTCATCGCCACTGGCCATGTTGGTGGAGTACTCGAAACAGCGCAACAGGGCACACAGGTCTCGCATGGAGGCCCAGTCATTGGTGGTGAAGTGTGTCTGATCCGCAGTGCGACTGACCCGTGCGTGCTGCAGCTGAAACTCCACTATGGCCTGCTGCTGCTCGCACAGTCTGTCCAGCATATGCAAGGTGGAGTTCCACCTGGTGGGTACGTCGCATATGAGGCGGTGAGCGGGAAGGCCGAAGTTACGCAGACAGGCGAGCAGCGGCAGGGTGTGAACGCCGGAAGCGCGAACAGACGGCCCGCACTTTATGCAGCAGCTCTGACATGTCGGGGTAGTTGCGAATGAACTTCTGCACCACCAAATTCAGCACATGCGCCAGGCAAGGGATGTGCGTCAAACCGGCTAGTCACAGAGCTGCAACGAGATTTCGCCCATTATCGCACACCACCAGGCCGGGCTTGAGGCTCACCGGCAGCGACCACTCGTCGGTCTGTTGTTCTATACCTCGCCACAACTCCTGTGCGGTGTGGGGCCTGTCCCCCAAACATATGAGTTTCAGAATGGCCTGCTGACGTTTACCCCGGGCTGTGCTGAAGTTGGTGGTGAAGGTGTGTGGCTGACTGGATGAGTAGGTGGAAGAAGAGGAGGAGGAAGCTGATTAGAAGGAGGAGGAGACAGGAGGCAAAGAATGTTGCCCTGCGATCCTTGGCGGCGGAAGGACGTGCGCCAAACAGCTCTCTGCCTGGGGCCCAGCCGCCACTACATTTACCCAGTGTGCAGTTAGGGAGATATAGCGTCCCTGGCCGTGCTTACTGGTCCACGTATCTGTGGTTAGGTGGACCTTGCCACAGATAGCGTTGCGCAGTGCACACTTGATTTTATCGGACACTTGTTTGTGCAGGGAAGGCACGGCTCTCTTGGAGAAGTAGTGGCGGCTGGGAACAATATACTGTGGGACAGCAAGTGACATGAGCTGTTTGAAGCTGTGTGTGTCCACCAGCCTAAATGACAGCATTTCATAGGCCAGTAGTTTAGAAATGCTGGCATTCAGGGCCAGGGATCGAGGGTGGCTAGGTGGGAATTTATGCTTTCTCTCAAATGTTTGTGAGATGGAGAGCTGAACGCTGCCGTGTGACATGGTTGAGATGCTTGGTGACGCAGGTGGTGGTGTTGGTGGTACATCCCATGTTTGCTGGGCGGCAGGTGCCAACGTTCCTCCAGAGGCAGAGGAAGAGGCTGAGGCGGCGGCAGCAGCAGCAGAAGAGGCCGAGGCGGCGGCAGCAGCAGAAGAGGCCGAGGCGGCAGCAGCAGAAGAGGTAGCAGGGGGAGCCTGAGTGACTTCCTTGTTTTTAAGGTGTTTACTCCACTGCAGTTCATGCTTTGCATGCAGGTGCCTGGTCATGCAGGTTGTGCTAAGGTTCAGAACGTTAATGCCTCGCTTCAGGCTCTGATGGCACAGCGTGCAAACCACTCGGGTCTTGTCGTCAGCACATTGTTTGAAGAAGTGCCATGCCAGGGAACTCCTTGAAGCTGCCTTTGGGGTGCTCGGTCCCAGATGGCGGCGGTCAGTAGCAGGCGGAGTCTCTTGGCGGCGGGTGTTCTGATTTTGCCCACTGCTCCCTCTTTTGCTACGCTGTTGGCTCGGTCTCACCACTGCCTCTTCCTCCGAACTGTGAAAGTCAGTGGCATGACCTTCATTCCATGTGGGGTCTAGGACCTCATCGTCCCCTGTATCGTCTTCCACCCAGTCTTGATCCCTGACCTCCTGTTCAGTCTGCACACTGCAGAAAGACGCAGCAGTTGGCACCTGTGTTTCGTCATCATCAGATACGTGCTGAGGTGGTATTCCCATGTCCTCATCATCAGGAAAAATAAGTGGTTGTGCGTTAGTGCATTCTATCTCTTCCACCCCTGGGGAAGGGCTAGGTGGATGCCCTTGGGAAACCCTGGCAGCAGAGTCTTCAAACAGCATAAGAGACTGCTGCATAACTTGAGGCTCAGACAGTTTCCCTGATATGCATGGGGGTGATGTGACAGACCGATGGGCTTGGTTTTCATGCGCCATCTGTGCGCTTTCTGCAGAAGACTGGGTGGGAGATAATGTGAACGTGCTGGATCCACTGTCGGCCACCCAATTGACTAATGCCTGTACCTGCTCAGGCCTTACCATCCTTAGAACGGCATTGGGCCCCACCAAATATCGCTGTAAATTCTGCTGGCTACTGGGACCTGAGGTAGTTGGTTCACTAGGATGTGTGGCTGTGGCAGAACAGCCACGTCCTCTCCCAGCACCAGAGGGTCCACTTACACCACCACGACCATGTCCACGTCCGCGTCCGCGTCCCTTATTAGATGTTTTCCTCATTGTTCCCGTTCACCACAATTTTGAGAATGGCAAATTTGGGAATAGTTTTTCAACCCAGAACAAAAAGTGTGCTTTTACGGTCACTACAAATAACTTGACCAGCTAAAACAGTACAGATTTGGTTGAATAGAAATGTGAGGCCTGTTTTTTTTTGCGCTGTGTGACAGGTATAGGTTTAATCACAGAATTAGACTTGTATCTGCACGGTAGCGTGTGTGTTAAGTTTTTCTGAATGACACTATCAGCACCTTCAATGTAAGATATCCTTTTTGGGATAGATTTCAAGTAGGCCTCATATAGCAGAAACTAGTTATTTTGAGAATGGCAAATTTGGGAATAGTTTTTAACCCAGAACAAAAAGTGTGCTTTTACGGTCACTACCAATAACTTGACCAGCTAAAACAGTACAGATTTGGTTGAATAGAAATGTGAGGCCTGTTTTTTTTTTGCGCTGTGTGACAGGTATAGGTTTAATCACAGAATTAGACTTGTATCTGCACGGTAGCGTGTGTGTTAAGTTTTTCTGAATGACACTATCAGCACCTTCAATGTAAGATATCCTTTTTGGGATAGATTTCAAGTTGGCCTCATATAGCAGAAACTAGTTATTTTGAGAATGGCAAATTTGGGAATAGTTTTTCAACCCAGAACAAAAAGTGTGCTTTTACGGTCACTACAAATAACTTGACCAGCTAAAACAGTATAAATTTGGTTGAATAGAAATGTCAGGTCTATTTTTTAGGCGCTGGGTGACAGGCTCAACTTGCCCCTGATGTAGTATATGGCCAAAAAATAACCACACTATTGATGGTTAAATGCACTTGGGTGACACAGGCTCAGCCTGCACCAGATGTAGTATATGGCCAAAAAATAACCAGACTGTTGATGGTTAAATGCACTTCGGTGACACAGGCTCAGCCTGCAGCTGATGTAGGATATAGCAAAAAATAACCACACTTTTGATGGTTAAATACACTTGGTGATAGCTTGTGCTGGCGCACCACAAGCCACAAAATGGCCGCCGATCACCCCAGAAAAAAGTGATCTAAAAACGCTCTGGGCAGCCTCAAAAAAGTGAGCAAGTCGATATTAGCACTTCAATGATCCACAGCTGCAGATCGATCACAGAATGAAGTTTTTTGGAGGAGTTAATCTGCCTTATCTCGCCCTAACGTCGCAGCAGCAACCTCTCCCTATGCTTGAATCAGCAGAGTGACGTGCAGCACTACATGACCCAAGCTTATATAGAGGCTGGGTCACATGCTGCACTGGCCAATCACAGCCATGCCAATAGTAGGCAAGGCTGTGATGGCCTCTTGGGGCAAGTAGTATGACGCTTGTTGATTGGCTGCTTTGCAGCCTTTTTCAAAAAGCGCCAAGAAAGCACCGAACACCGAACCCGAACCCGGACTTTTACGAAAATGTTCGGGTTCGGGTCCGTGTCACGGACACCCCAAAATTCGGTACGAACCCGAACTATACAGTTCGGGTTCGCTCATCCCTACCCATCACCCATTCTCCGCTGAATTGTGATTGTTATATTTCTTTTTTTGGGGTGTAGAAACAGGAAAAAAAATAAATGTAATTGCCGTCCTGCGGTGAATAGTGATTATTTTTCTTTGGGGGGGGGGGGGGGGGTTTATTAATCAGAAATCAGAAAAAAATATATATATACTGTATATTGTACAAAATTACCGGTTCTTATCTCGCCAAGGCGAGGAACCTCGGTGACACGTACCTTCCACCTTCCTACATACCTCCCCCTTTGTTGTTCAACCCTGAGGGGGTGAACACACCCCACACAGTGTACTCGGGACAGGGCATCCGCGTTTCCCTGTAACCGGCCTGCCCTGTGTTCTACTGTGAACTTAAAGATTTGCAGAGACCACCTGGTGACCCGAGCATTCCTCCTCTTGGCCTGGCTCATCCACTTGAGAGGGGAGTGGTCGGTCACCAGACGGAACTTCCTCCCCAACAGATAATAGCGGAGAGACTCAAGTGCCCACTTGATGGCCAGGCATTCTCTCTCCACTATACTGTACTGGGTCTCCGCTGGAGTGAGCTTACGGCTGAGGAAGACAATGGGATGCTCCTCCCCGTTGACTTCCTGAGACAGTACCGCACCGAGACCTACTTCGGAGGTATCGGTCTGTACCACAAATTCCCTCTTGAAGTCGGGCGTCACCAAAACCGGGGACCCACACAGGGTCGACTTCAAAGCGGAGAAAGCATCTTCCGCCTGGTCATTCCAGCGGACTATCAGAAGACCTGTCAACGGAGCCGCTAAAGTGGCAAAATGGGGGACAAACCTCATTTAATAGCCTACCATTCCCAGGAACGACTTTACTTGTCTAGAGGTGACAGGTCGGGGCCAATTCCGTATCGCCTCTATTTTGTCTACTTGGGGTTTGATGACTCTGCGCCCAATGACATACCCAAGGTATTTAGTCTCCTCTAACCCCATCGCACATTTCTTTGGGTTAGCTGTTAGTCCTGCCTTTTGAAGGAAGTCCACTACGGCCTGTACTTTGGGCAGGTGACTTTCCCAGTTGGTACTCTGAATGTTAATATCGTCCAGGTAAGCCGAGGCGTACCGCCGATTTGGAGAAAGTACAATATCCATTAGACGTTGAAAAGTGGCGGGGGCGCCATGCAGGCCAAAGGGTAACACCTTATATTGGTACAGCCCTTCTGGTGTGACGAAGGCAGTTTTCTCTTTGGCAGCTGCCAGTACCCTTTGGTGAGGTCCAAAACAGAAAAATACCTGGCCTAACTTTTCAATTAGTTCATCTACCCGAGGCATGGGATATGCATCGAATTTAGATATTTTGTTAAACTTCCTAAAATCGTTACAAAATCGTAACGTCCCATCTGGCTTAGGAATCAAGACTATAGGACTGGCCCACTCACTTTTATATTCCTCAATGACGTCTAGCCGCAGCATGAGCTGCACTTCCTCCGAGATGGCTTTTTGCCGAGCCTCGGCACCCGGTATGGCTTTAAGCAGACTTTTGCCTGAGGTTCAGTGACAATGTCATGTTGGATTACGGAAGTGCGTCCAGGGAGGTCTGAGAACACATCCGTGTTCCGACTAACGAACTCCCTGGTCTCCTGAGCCTGTTTAGAGGAGAGGCTGTCAGCAATTTTTATTGTGCCAACTGCTGCCCTTGCATCAGACAGAGGAGCCGTAACCTCTTCCCCTAGAAAAGCCGGTCGCGAGTTGTCTTCCGTACAGGTTTCCTTATCCTTCCAAGGTTTTAGTAAATTAACATGATAAACCTGCTCCCGCTTTCGCCTCCCCGGCTGGTGTACCTTGTAATTTACGTCTCCAATTTTTTCATGTACCTCGTAGGGCCCCTGCCACCTGGCTAGGAACTTACTGTCCACGGTCGGCACCAGAACCAAAACCCGATCACCCGGGTTAAAGATCCGGACCTGGGCCTACCGATTATAGATCCGACTCTGGGCTCGTTGAGCGGCCTCCATATGCTCCCTGACAAGAGGCAAAGCGGTCTCTATCCGCTGTTGCATCTTGGTAACATATTCAAGGACGCTTTTATGCGGAGTGGGTTGTTGTTCCCACGCCTCTTTGGCTACGTCCAATAAACCACAAGGATGTCTGCCATATAGCAATTCGAAGGGCGATAACCCAGTAGAGGCCTGGGGCACCTCTTGCACTGCGAACATGAGATAGGGCAGAAGAAGGTCCCAATCCTTTTAATCTTTTAGAGTTTTGTTAAACCTTTCAACCAGTCCATCAGTTTGTGGATGGTACACGTACATCCGTAACTGTTTAATATGCAGTAACTTACAGAGTTCCCTCATGACCTTGGACATAAAAAGGGGTCCCCTGGTCAGTCAGGACCTCTTTAGGTAGCCCCACTCGGGAGAACATTTCCATTAGCTCTTTAGCTATAAGTCTCGCCGATGTATGTCGCCTCTGGGTACCAAGTGGCGCAATCAAGGACAACCAAGATGTGTTGGTGTTCCCTAGCGGACTTCGGTACTGGGCCTAGTAGGTCCATAGTGATTTGCTCAAACGGTACCTCGATGATCGGGAGAGGTACCAAGGGACTGCGAAAAAGGTGCTGGGGACTAGTTGCCTGGCAGGTCGGGCAAGACTTACAGAACTCGTCCACCTCTTTAAAGGGCTTCTGCCACCCCCCAAAACTCATTTTTCATTTTTGGGCATATTAAAATCCTTATTGTACGACTAGTCTCTATATAGGGCTCTTACCTTGTTCTGTGGCTTCGTTTCATTAAAAATAGAGCTTTTAAAATATGCAAATGACTTCACTACCAGCAAGTAGGGCGTCTACTTGCTGGTAGCCGCCGCATCCTCCTTTTAAAAAAACGCCCCCTCCTCCAGTTGATTGACAGGGCCAGTGAGCGCTCTCCTCCTCCGGCTGGCCCTGTCTGCAATTCAAATCCCGCGCCATAGTGCCAGGAAGCCCGGGAAGTCTCTCCCTATTATAAGTTCATAGTGAAGGTTGGTTGGAACAGCCACCTCGTGGGTCCACCTGCCGTAAACCGTGGACAGAGACACCATAGCAGTGGGGTAGTCATTTAAGTCTCCATGTATACACATGACTGCGACCTTACGGCCGGGGTACTTAGCGGAGCGTACCAGGGAAGCCCTTACCAGGGTCACCAGACTCCCTGAGTCCAACAGAGCCTCCGCTGGAGTGTCCCCCACCTCCAACTGGCACAGGTGGTTCAGAGACACCGGAGCACCCACGGCACACAGTTTCCTGGCGTACAATGATTGACGGAAGCCATAGTTCGTGTCCATTGGTTCCCCCTGCTGTGGACAGTCCACTCGAACATGGCCAGGCTCCCGACACCGCCAGCAGACCATTGGAGCGGGGTCCACAGGGGTTATATCCCGGGCAGGTTTGCTGGGCACCAGTCGCCGGGTCCAGGGTGGAGGGATATGGGATTTGAGTGCCCCCCTCCCAAAAGAACCCCCCTGTAAGTTCCGGGTAGCCTTATAGCGCTCCACCAGGTCGTCCATCTCCAGCGCATTACCTGGAGAGACCTGGCCAATCCATTGCTGGAGAGGGGGTGGCAGAGCCCTCCAGAACCTGTCTGCTAACAACCGATCCAGCATAGCAGTGGGGCTCAGCACGTCAGGTTGTAGCCACTTTTGCAACAGGTTGAGCAGGTTATAATACTGGGGTCTCACGGGCTCAGCCAGGTTGAACTCCCACTGATGCACCCGCTGGGGCCGGACCAGCACATTCACCCCCAGTCTTGCCAAAATCTCCCCCTTTACCTTTGGGTAGTCGGCCGCTTGATCGTCCAGCAAATTGAAATACTGAGATTCTGATGCCAGGAAAGGAGCAACGACCTCAGCCTACTGGTCCTGGGGCAGCCTTTCCCTGGTGGCCACTTTCTCATACATCGCCAGGTAGGTCTCGATGTCATCTGTGGGTGTCATCTTAGGGATCGCTGCACGGACTGCTTTCCGGGCATCATGAACGCTTGGGGTTGCTCCTGCTGTTTGCAAAGCCATAACATGTTGTAGCAGCAACTGGTTGGTCTCTTGCTGCTGCTTGTTAGGCTCTCGCTGCTACAGGTTGGTCTCTCGCTGCTGCAAATTAGCCTCCATGACTCCAATATATGACATGCAACCGAGCCCAAAAATGCAAACCAAAAATACTTTGGCGTTCACGCCAGCCTCACTGCACTTGCCTTCTCCAAGCCACCAATTGTAGGGATTTGCTCTGGTAGGCAGGGTAAGCGGACGCAACACAGAGGCAAGACCACAGTTGAAAAACAAAAGTTCAGTGTTTATTCACACCAAACCAAGCAGAAAAGGAAAAACAACACTTTACAGGGTCTTGGTGTTAATTCACATAGCAAGATTCCACAAATCAACTGGCAGTCCACAGCAGGCTTCTCTCATGCGGCTCTCAGCCTGGCAGCGTGGCGGGTCTCCTCAGCTCCCAAAACACAGAGATTCCACAGCTCCAGTATCACTTGGAGAATCACACCACACCCAGCTGAGCAGCTGGCTGGGTTTTTAAACCCCAGCCCAAAACCTGGCCTGGACGTGGGGAACAGCCACCCACCCTGCTCTTTGGCTGCGCCCAATAAGAACCGTCCCGGATTGGCATTACAGCCATACTAAGTACATCAGTGTCAGCGAGCACTAGCTGCCGCTGACACACAAAATTACCGGTTCTTATCTCACCGATTCCAGGAACCTCCGTGACATGTACCTTCCGTCAATGACAGACCCCTGCGCCTTCCTACAATATATATATATGTCTTAATTGCCATGCAGCGGTGAACTAACATTGTACTACAGCCATTTACATGGTGTAGAAAAAGGAAATATACGTATATCCTAATAGCCATTCTGCTGTGAATTGTGATTGTTATATTTCTTTTTTGGCGTGTAGAAATAGGAAAAGAATACGTCTTAATTGCCATTCTGGGGTGAATTGTGATGACATTTTTTTGGGGAATGGGTAGTTTATTTTTTTTACCACAGCATACAATACTTCTCTGGCTGAGGGAACAGAGGCTGGTTGAGGACAGGTGAGGGCACAGGGCCTGCTCCCGGGCCATGCCAACTAAGGGTTGTGTCTGACGAATCATAGTTATTGTAGGGACGCTGAAATGAAAATAACTTTACTGCAGCTCACTGGAGTACAGGCCCCAAACATTAGGCATTCAACGGACAGAAAAGATCAAGTGATTATGTGGCTGGAGGTATATTAGATGGTCATTGGATAACAATTTTACTGCAGGCCAGTGGAGTACAGGCCCCAAACATTAGGCATTCACCGTACAGAAAAGAACAAGTGATTATGTGGCTGGAGGTACATTAGGCGGACACCGTATAACGATTTTACTGTTGGCCAGTTAGATTACAGGCCCCAAAAATAATGCATTCACCGTACAGAAAAGATCAAGTGATTATGTGGCTGGAGGTATATTAAACGGTCATTTGATATAAATTTTACTGCAGGCCAGTGAAGTATAGGCTCCAAACATTAGGCATTCATCGGACAGAAAAGATCAAGTGATTATGTCGCTGGAGGTATATTATACGGTTATTGGATATCAATTTTACTGCAGGCCAGTGAAGTACAGGCCCCAAACATTAGGCATTCGCCGTACAGAAAACATCAAGTAATTATGTGGCTGGAGATATATTAGACGGTCATTGGATATCAATTTTACTGCAGGCCAGTGAAGTACAGGCCCCAAACATTAGGCATTCACCGCACAGAAAAAGATCAAGTGAATATGTGGCTGGAGGTATATTAGATGGTCAGTGGATATCAATTTTACTGCAGGCCAGTGGAGTACAGGCCATAAACATTAGGAATTCACCATACAGAAAAGAACAAGTGATTATGTGGCTGGAGGTATATTAGACGGTCATTGGATATCAAATTTACTGCAGGCCTCAAACATTAGGGGTACATGCCCCAAACAATAGGCATTTACCGCTCAGAAAAGATCAAGTGATTATGTGGTTGGAGGTATATTAGACGGTCATTGGATATCAATTTTGCTGCATGCCAGTGGAGTACAGGCCCCAAACATTAGGCATTGAACGGACAGAAAAGATCAAGTGATTATGTGGCTGGAGGTACTGTATATTAGACAGTCAGTGCACAACGATTTTACTGCAGGCCAGTTAGATTACAGGCCCCAAAAATTATGCATTCACCATACAGAAAAGATCAAGTGATTATGTGGCTGGAGGTATATTAGACGGTCATTTGATATCAATTTTACTGCAGGCCACTGGAGTAAAGGCCCCAAACATTAGGCATTCACCGCACAGAAAAGATCAAGTGATTATGTGGCTCGAGGTATATTAGACGGTCATTAAATATCAATTTTACTGCAGGCCAGTGGAGTACAGGCCCCAAACATTAGGCATTCACTGCACAGAAAAGATCAAGTGAATATGTGGCTGGAGGTATATTAGATGGCCAGTGGATATCAATTTTACTGCAGGCCAGTGAAGTACAGGCCCTAAACATTAGGCATTCACCGTACAGAAAAGAACAAGTGATTATATGGCTGGAGGTATATTAGACGGTCATTGGATATCAAATTTACTGCAGGCCTCAAACATTAGGAGTACATGCCCCAAACAATAGGCATTTACCGCACAGAAAAGAACAAGTGATTATGTGGTTGGAGGTATATTAGACAGTCATTGGATATCAATTTTGTTGCAGCCCAGTGGAGTACAGGCCCCAAACATTAGGCATTCAACGGACAGAAAAGATCAAGTGATTATGTGGCTGGAGGTATATTAGACGGTCAGTGGACAACAATTTTACTGCAGGCCAGTTAGATTACAGGCCCCAAAAATTATGCATTCACCATACAGAAAAGATCAAGTGATTATGTGGCTGGAAGTATATTAGACATTTGATATCAATTTTACTGCAGGCCACTGGAGTACAGGCCCCAAACATTAGGCATTCACCGCACAGAATAGATCAAGTGATTATGTGGCTGGAGGTATATTAGACGGTCATTGGATATCAATTTTACTGCAGGCTAGTAGAGTACAGGCCCCAAACATTAGACATTCACAGTACAAAAAAGATCAAGTGATTATGTGGCTGGAGGTATATTAGCAGGTCATTGGATAACAATTTTACTGTAGGCCAGTGGAGTACAGGCCACAAACATTAGGTATTCACCGGACAGAAAAGGCCTTTTATGGCGCTGGATTTACATAAGACAGGGACCATTCTTTGTTCTGGGTGGTGGCGGATGTGTGTGGGCTGGCATGAGGAAATTCAATTAAACGTGGTCGTCACAGGTGTTGAATTCCTCCGAGATCCATGCCTCATTCATTTTTAGAAATGTGAGGTAGCAAACACTGTCATGAGCTAGGCGAGTGCGCTTATTGGTCACGATCCCCCCTGCTGCGCTGAACGTCCTTTCGGACAGGATACTCTCGACGAGGGGCAAGCCAAGAGTTCCATGGCAAATTGTGCCAGCTCTGGCCACAGGTCAAGTCTAGTAGTCCAGGGGCTCCTTGCTTCTGAGAGCGTCCACATCGGCGGCTAACCCGATGTAGTCGGACACCTGTTGTTCTAGGCCAGGCATCCTCAAACTGTGGCCCTCCAGCTGTTGCAAAACTACAACTCCCAGCATGCCCGAACAGCCTACAGGTATCAGCCTACAGCAAGGCATTGTGGGAGTTGTAGTTTTACAACAGCTGGAGGGCCGCAGTTTGAGGATGCCTGGTCTAGGCGTTCCCTGAGGCTGGATCCGGAGGGCGGCTGTCGATGGGTTGGCTGCAAAAATGGTCTCATATCCGAAGTGACCAACACATCTTCAAACCGCCCTCTTCTTGCAAGCGCGGTAAGATTGGTACCCGCACCTGTTTCTCTGTGGGTGGAAATTCCTCTGCCAGCGCCCGCATCAGCATAATGCAGCATCTCTTGCAGCAAGGCCTGGAAATGCTGCATTCTTACAGCCCTCTGTGATGCTGGTAACTTGTCCGCCATTTTGTGTTTGTACCAGGGGTCTAAGTACGTTGCCACCCAGTACTGCATCTTACCCTTTATGGTTTTTATATGGGGGGCCCCTTTTCAAATACTGGAGCATGAAGGCCCCCATTTGCACTAAATTGGAAGCGGTGGCGCGCCCTGGCTCCTGCTCATCGCCCAGGAGAATGTCGTCCTTGGTCTCCTCCCCCAGCTACAGACAACACCAGGGATCCCCAAAAAGTTTAAGTCCCCCTCAAAGTCTGCTCTTCTTGCTCCTCCTCCTCCCCCCAGCCACCATCTTCTTCTGACTCCTCTTCAGACTCCTGCTGACTTGTCTCAGATGGAGTAGCCCCCCCTGGGAATTCATTCAGCTTTGCGACTTCCTCATCTTCCAGCTCCTGCTCCTCGGTGGCTTGACCAATGACACGACGCAATGCACGCTCTAGAAAGAAGGCGTAAGGTACAATGTCACTGATGGTGCCCTAGCTGCAACTGACCAGTTTGGTGATCTCATCAAATGGCCGCAGATGTCTGCATGTGTCGCGCATGAGCAGCCACTGGCGCGGTGAAAAGAAACCAAGCTCTCCAGAACCTGTCTTGCTGCAGAGTTTGTACAGGTAGTTGTTAACGGCACATTGCTGCTGGAGCAGCCTATCAAGCATATACAAGCGCATCGGGCTATCGCAAATCAGACGTCTGATGGGCAGGTGGTGTTGCTGCTGAATGTCAGCAAGGCGAGCCATGGCCGTGTAATATCTTCTAAAATGGCCAGAGATCTTCCTGGTCTGCCGCAAGACGTCCTGGACCCCGGGGTATTTGGCAACGAATCGCTGCACGACTTAGTTCAGGACGTGTGCGATGTATTTTGTGAGAGCAGGTATATCAAACCCCTTAATCAGTATTTTGTGGAAGCAGGTATATCGCACCCCTTAATCAGTTTTTTTTGGGGGGGGGGGGGGGGCAACAGGTATATCACACCAGTTGCAATTAGTTATTCCAATAACGTTTGTCCGTCTATCTAGCTGCAGCATCACAGCAGAACCGCTCACAACTGCTGCACAATACAAATGCACTATAATATACTTTCTATGTTAGAAAGTATATTATAAGTATATCACACCCCTCAGTATGTCACACCTATCAATAGCACACCTATACCAGTCCTTAAAAGGACTTTTGTGGCCCTATTAGCTAGCGTTTGGTGTCCCTAACAGCATGTCCCTGCTCCACACAGCAACCTCTCCCTACACTGGCAAAAGACTGAATGTAAAATGGCGGCCAGATCAGGTTTACTTATAGAGTAGGGGGTGTATCCATGTGCTGAAACTTCTCAATTGGCTGTCCTGTCCCACCTAATGGATGTGTCATGGGTCAAAGTTCGGCACAATGCAAAAGAATATGGCGCCGGCGGATATCACCATATGTTCGCATGTTCGGTGAACCGCGAACGAGCAAAGTGACACCGCAAAATGACTGCCGGGCAAACCGCAAGGCCATCTCTAAACAAGGTATTCCGTGGGTGACACAAGAACAAATTACCCCCCCACACCTTACCCCCTAGTTGCGAACCCACCTCTTCAAGCACAATCGCTCTACTGCCCTACAGGTCGAAGATACCTTCTTCTGCCATCTGCTTTTCCACTTTTTTCCACATCAACTAATACCAATGAAATGTCTTCAGGAATATCCAGCTTCTCCTCTCTCTGCATCTTGCTTACTTTTCTCACACATGGAGACTGCAAAGGATGATTTGGAAGCAGTAAAGCAAGCAAAGATGAGGATGGTCATCATTAACCACCTCAGCCCCAAGTGCTTAAACACCCTGAAAGACCAGGCCACTTTTTACACTTCTGACCTACACTACTTTCACCGTTTATTGCTCGGTCATGCAACTTACCACCCAAATGAATTTTACCTCCTTTTCTTCTCACTAATAGAGCTTTCATTTGGTGGTATTTCATTGCTGCTGACATTTTTACTTTTTTTTGTTATTAATCGAAATTTAACGATTTTTTTGCAAAAAAATGACATTTTTCACTTTCAGTTGTAAAATTTTGCGAGATCCATATATAAATTTTGCTCTAAATTTATTGTTCTACATGTCTTTGATAAAAAAAAATGTTTGGGTAAAAAAAAAATGGTTTGGGTAAAAGTTATAGCGTTTACAAACTATGGTACAAAAATGTGAATTTCCGCTTTTTGAAGCAGCTCTGACTTTCTGAGCACCTGTCATGTTTCCTGAGGTTCTACAATGGCCAGACAGTACAAACACCCCACAAATGACCCCATTTCGGAAAGTACACACCCTAAGGTATTCGCTGATGGGCATAGTGAGTTCATAGAACTTTTTATTTTTTGTCACAAGTTAGCGGAAAATGATGATTTTTTTTTTTTCTTACAAAGTCTCATATTCCACTAACTTGTGACAAAAAATAAAAAGTTCTATGAACTCACTATGCCCATCACGAAATACCTTGGGGTCTCTTCTTTCCAAAATGGGGTCACTTGTGGGGTAGTTATACTGCCCTGGCATTCTAGGGGCCCAAATGTGTGGTAAGGAGTTTGAAATCAAATTCTGTAAAAAATGACCAGTGAAATCCGAAAGGTGCTCTTTGGAATATGGGCCCCTTTGCCCACCTAGGCTGCAAAAAAGTGTCACACATCTGGTATCTCTGTATTCAGGAGAAGTTGAGGAATGTGTTTTGGGGTGTCTTTTTACATATACCCATGCTGGGTGAGAGAAATATCTTGGTCAAATGCCAACTTTGTATAAAAAAATGGGAAAAGTTGTCTTTTGCCAAGATATTTCTCTCACCCAGCATGGGTATATGTAAAATGACACCCCAAAACACATTCCCCAACTTCTCCTGAGTACGGAGATACCAGATGTGTGACACTTTTTTGCAGCCTAGGTGTGCAAAGGGGCCCATATTCCAAAGAGCACCTTTAGGATTTCACAGGTCATTTACCTACTTACCACACATTATGGCCCCTGGAAAATGCCAGGGCAGTATAACTACCCCACAAGTGACCCCATTTTGGAAAGAAGACACCCCAAGGTATTCCGTGAGGGGCATGGCGAGTTCCTAGAATTTTTTATTTTTTGTCACAAGTTAGTGGAAAATGATGATTTTTTTTTTTTTTCATACAAAGTCTCATATTCCACTAACTTGTGACAAAAAATAAAAACTTCCATGAACTCACTATGCCCATCAGCGAATACCTTGGGGTCTCTTCTTTCCAAAATGGGGTCACTTGTGGGGTAGTTATACTGCCCTGGCATTCTAGGGGCCCAAATGTGTGGTAAGGAGTTTGAAATCAAATTCTGTAAAAAATGACCAGTGAAATCCGAAAGGTGCTCTTTGGAATATGGGCCCCTTTGCCCACCTAGGCTGCAAAAAAGTGTCACACATGTGGTATCTCCGTATTCAGGAGAAGTTGAGGAATGTGTTTTGGGGTGTCTTTTTACATATACCCATGCTGGGTGAGATAAATATCTTGGTCAAATGCCAACTTTGTATAAAAAAATGGGAAAAGTTGTCTTTTGCCAAGATATTTCTCTCACCCAGCATGGGTATATGTAAAATGACACCCCAAAACACATTCCCCAACTTCTCCTGAGTACGGAGATACCAGATGTGTGACACTTTTTTGCAGCCTAGGTGGGCAAAGGGGCCCATATTCCAAAGAGCACCTTTCGGATTTCACTGGTCATTTTTTACAGAATTTGATTTCCAACTCCTTACCACACATTTGGGCCCCTAGAATGCCAGGGCAGTATAACTACCCCACAAGTGACCCCATTTTGGAAAGAAGAGACCCCAAGGTATTCGCTGATGGGCATAGTGAGTTCATGGAAGTTTTTATTTTTTGTCACAAGTTAGTGGAATATGAGACTTTGTATGAAAAAAAAAAAAAAATCATCATTTTCCACTAACTTGTGACAAAAAATAAAAAATTCTAGGAACTCGCCATGCCCCTCACGGAATACCTTGGGGTGTCTTCTTTCCAAAATGGGGTCACTTGTGGGGTAGTTATACTGCCCTGGCATTTTTCAGGGGCCCTAATATGTGGTAAGTAGGTAAATGACCTGTGAAATCCGAAAGGTGCTCTTTGGAATATGGGCCCCTTTGCCCACCTAGGCTGCAAAAAAGTGTCACACATCTGGTATCTCCGTACTCAGGAGAAGTTGGGGAATGTGTTTTGGGGTGTCATTTTACATATACCCATGCTGGGTGAGAGAAATATCTTGGCAAAAGACAACTTTTCCCATTTTTTTATACAAAGTTGGCATTTGACCAAGATATTTATCTCACCCAGCATGGGTATATGTAAAATGACACCCCAAAACACATTCCCCAACTTCTCCTGAGTACGGCGATACCAGATGTGTGACACTTTTTTGCAGCCTAGGTGGGCAAAGGTGCCCAAATTCCTTTTAGGAGGGTATTTTTAGACATTTGGATACCAGACTTCTTCTCACGCTTTGGGGCCCCTAGAATGCCAGGGCAGTATAAATACCCCACATGTGACCCCATTTTGGAAAGAAGACACCCCAAGGTATTCAATGAGGGGCATGGCGAGTTCATAGAATTTTTTTTTTTTTGGCACAAGTTAGCGGAAATTGATATTTTTTATTTTTTTCTCACAAAGTCTCCCTTTCCGCTAACTTGGGACAAAAATTTCAATCTTTCATGGACTCAATATGCCCCTCACGGAATACCTGGGGGTGTCTTCTTTCCGAAATGGGGTCACATGTGGGGTATTTATACTGCCCTGGCATTCTAGGGGCCCTAAAGCGTGAGAAGAAGTCTGGAATATAAATGTCAAAAAATTTTTACGCATTTGGATTCCGTGAGGGGTATGGTGAGTTCATGTGAGATTTTAGTTTTTGACACAAGTTAGTGGAATATGAGACTTTGTAAGAAAAAAATAAAATAATTCCGCTAACTTGGGCCAAAAAAATGTCTGAATGGAGCCTTACAGAGGGGTGATCAATGACAGGGGGGTGATCAATGACAGGGGGGTGATCAATGACAGGGGGGGTGATCAATGACAGGGGGGTGATCAATGACAGGGGGGTGATCAATGACAGGGGGGTGATCAATGACAGGGGGGTGATCAATGACAGGGGGGGTGATCAATGACAGGGGTGGTGATCAATGACAGGGGGGTGATCAGAGAGTCTATATGGGGTGATCACCCCCCTGTCATTGATCACCCCACTGTAAGGCTCCATTCAGATGTCCGTATGTGTTTTGCGGATCCGATCCATGTATCCGTGGATCCGTAAAAATCATACGGACATCTGAATGCAGCATGACAGGGGGGGGGTGATCAATGACGGGGGGGGGGGTGATCAGGGAGTCTATATGGGGTGATCACCCCCCCTGGAAGGCTCCAGGGAGACGCCTGTATGTGTTTTGCGGATCCGATCCATCTATCAGTGGATCCGTAAAAATCATGCGGACATCTGAATGGAGCTTTACAGGGGGTTGATCAATGACAGGGGTGTAATCAATGACAGGGGGGTGATCAGGGAGTCTATATGGGGTGATCACCACAGTCATTGATCACGCCCCTGTAAGGCTTCATTCAGACGTCCGTATGCGTTTTGCGGATACGATCCATCTATCAGTGGATCCGTAAAAATCATGCGGACATCTGAATGGAGCTTTACAGGGGGTTGATCAATGACAGGGGTGTAATCAATGACAGGGGGGTGATCAGGGAGTCTATATGGGGTGATAACCACAGTCATTGATCACGCCCCTGTAAGGCTTCATTCAGACGTCCGTATGCGTTTTGCGGATCCGATCCATCTATCAGTGGATCCGTAAAAATCATGCGGACATCTGAATGGAGCTTTACAGGGGGTTGATCAATGACAGGGGTGTAATCAATGACAGGGGGGTGATCAGGGAGTCTATATGGGGTGATAACCACAGTCATTGATCACGCCCCTGTAAGGCTTCATTCAGACGTCCGTATGCGTTTTGCGGATCCGATCCATCTATCAGTGGATCCGTAAAAATCATGCGGACATCTGAATGGAGCTTTACAGGGGGTTGATTAATGACAGGGGGGTAATCAATGACAGGGGGGTGATCAGGGAGTCTATATGGGGTGATCAGGGGTGATCAGGGGCTAATAAGGGGTTAATAAGTGACGGGGGGGGGGTGTAGTGTAGTGTAGTGGTGCTTGGTGCTACTTTACTGAGCTACCTGTGTCCTCTGCTGGTCGATCCAAACAAAGGGGACCACCAGTGGACCCGGTAGCAGGTATATTAGACGCTGTTATCAAAACAGCGTCTAATATACCTGTTAGGGGTTAAAAAAAACACATCTCGAATGATCGCCGCTGGCAGGCTGGAGATCAACTCTCTTACCTTCCGTTCCTGTGAGCGCGCGCGCCTGTGTGCGCGCGTTCACAGGAAATCTCGCGTCTCGCGAGATGACGCGTAGATGCGTGATTGTGCGCAGCGCTGCCACCTCCGGAACGCGATCCTGCGTTAGGCGGTCCGGAGGTGGTTAAAGGCTATGGACACCTTTGTGCAGTAAAAATCAATAACCCCATATCTTACCGTAATGCAGCACATAATAAAATTGCACTTGTTTGTTTACTTGTATCAGCTTTGCTTCACATGCTCTCAGAAATGCTATGATATGATTTTTGCTCACTACGGTCATCTCCTGTGAGAATCTGTAGGTCTTCCTGTTGATTTCACATGCACCAGCACAAGCTCTGCTGCCCCGCCCCCAAATCCTGTTACATAGCACATAGCTGCACAGCTAGCAGCCACTTACATACAGACTGCCTGTAATCAGAAGATCTATTTCTCACTTTCCATTCTGTAGAAAGTCCATTATTTGTAGACACAATAGATATTTCTGTGCAGCGATCTACAGTCAGAACCATGGTGTTATACGCAGGATATAGATCTCATTACTGACAGCTCTCACTACATGCACTCTGTTCTGAATACAGTATTGTGTGCAGTCCGCACAGTGAGCGCTCACTTGTCTCACACAGATTAGTACAGTGTGACGACACACAATGCTGTGTACACATAGAAGTACATAGTGGGGGAGATTCATCAAAACTGGTGTAAAGTAGAACTGGCTTAGTTGCCCATAGCAACCAGATTCCTCCTTTCATTTTCCAATGAAGCTGTGAAAAATGAAAGGTGGAATCTGATTGGTTGTATGGGCAACTAAGCCAGTTCTACTTTACACTGGTCCGCAAATTGTGTATCCGCAAAACATGGACATCAGCCATGTATGTTCCGCATTTTGTGGACCGCACATGGCTGGCACTATGATAGAAATGCCTATTCTTCTCCGTGGCTGCGGACAAGAATAAGACATGCTCTATTTTTTTTGTGGGGCCGCAGAACGGAAGTGCGGATGCGGACAGCACATGGTGGTGCTATCCGCATCTTTTGTGGCCTCATTGAAAATGAATGGGTCCGCACCCCTCCCGCAAAATTGCGGAATGGATGCGGACGTGTGAATGGACCCTTAGTTATGGTCCTTAGTAGCAGAATCCATAACGGAATTCTTACATAACCCGAACCTGAACCTTGTACGCCAAACTTGAAACACAAGTTCGCTCATCCTTAGTTGCGACCACAGGGGTAAATAAAGTGTTTTTCTTTTCACTCATTTTATGTGAGAGATGCTGCCATTTTTTAAAATTCTTATATTGTCCTGGATTTGTTGCCGGATCCATTGGCCTGCACCTCCATATTAATATTTAGCCTGATGTGCTGCCAATATAAACGCAATACTTTTGGTTTTGCTCCCATTTTGCATGAGCTGAAGTCAAAGATCTGAAACATTTTCTACATACACAAAAGACCTATTACTCTCAAATATTGTTCACAAATCTGTCTAAATCTGTGTAAGTGAGCACTTCTCCTTTGCCGAGATAATCCATCCCACCTCACAGGTGTGGCATATCAAGGTGCTAATTTGGCATTTATCTAACATCATACACTAAACATAAGGCCACTGCTGCCATACACAGCGCCCACTTGATGCTGCCATACACAGCACCGACCTGACGCTGCCATACACAGCACCGACCTGACGCTGCCATACACAGGGCCTACCTGACGCTGCCATACACTGCGCCCACCTGATGCTGCCATACACAGCGCCCACCTGACACTACTATATACATATTACATACACAGCTCTACAATATGCCCATTACACAGATAGTTTACTATATACACATTGCACACACAGCTGTGCTACATGTTTATCACACAGATAGAACTACTGTGTGCACGTTACACACAAAAAACTGTACAATAGACTGGTTACATTGACATAGCCCTGCCTTATACACACCTTCCATAAATAAAGTACCTCTGCATTCTCCACCAGCGCAGTCCTACATGGAGCCTGTGTTCCACTATCTCCTCCCACACACATGGCTAATCACATGACTGTGACATCACCACAGGTCCTGTAACCACAATGTAGTGTTTAGTCCAGACTCTGGAGCTGCTCCAGGTGAGAGAGATGTCCGTGAGGGGCGGGTCTTCATGTGTGAGGTCCCAGGCATCTATCTGTTGGCCACAGTGTACAGTAACTGTCCCAGTAATGTAACCAGTTGAACAAGATGCACATGGTGATATATTAGACCGCCCTGTAATACTGCTGCACAGTAATTCTATATATCAACTAAAAGATTAATGGTGGATTGTGTCAGCAGTTGAACAAGATGCACGCAGTGATATATTAGACTGCCCTTTAACCGGAAGAAAGACTTCTAGTCACGTGGAGGTAAGTTTATTAGTCTATCCTTAATTATAACTGTAAAATATTTTGATTAAACAAATAGAAACTTATAAATGTATTTTTTCTCTTCACAGGTTCCTTGCAACTGGGAACTCTTTTGCCTCCTTGCATTATGAGTATCTGCTGGGAATCTCAACTATATCTGGTATTGTCTGTCAACTTATCTGGCAGCGACTCAGACATGCGGTGATGCCCCAACCCAAGGCAGAAGATTGGCTTAGAATTGCTGATGGGTTTTTATCAATCTGTGCAGTTTCCAAACTGCATAGGGGCATTAGATGGCAAACACAGACATGTTAAGAAAACGCCTGACTCAGGGTCCGAATATTTTATTTTCAAACAATATTTTTCTATAGTGCTGTTGGCCTTAGTTGACAGTAATTATAGATTTATTATTGTTAATATTGGGGCCTATGGAAGCATAGCAGACACCCGCATCCTCTGTTCTTCTAGAATGGGTCAACGGATTTGCGCCAGCCAACTTGCCTTGCCATAGCCCAGACGACTACCCGGATCTTCTGCTTCAGCCGCTTCATTTGTAATCATGGCAGACAAAGGGTTTGCATTATCTCCACATGTAATGTGAGCCTTTCCTAGATGCGATTTGGATGACCGAAAATGCATATTCAATTATCGTCTGTCTCGTGCACGTCGATATGTTGAATGTGCTTTTGGAATAATGTTCAATAAATGGAGAATGTTCATGTCATCCTTGCAAATGAGTCCACAAAATGCCACCCTGGTGATACAGGCTTGTGTAATTTTACACAATTTCACCAGGATTCATGATGCACCCTCCGAACCTGAAGTGGCCCCTTTTCCGACAATCACATCTGTTGGATTAGACCATAATCAGCATGGAAGACCTGGATCTGCTGGACTAGCAGTTCGAGAACTCTTTGCTGATTACTTCATTAGTAGAGAGGGTGCATTATCATGGCAGCTGAACAGCATTCGTGGTACTCGTAGATACATTTTGGGTTGTGGCTATATAAATTTATTTAAATTTAAATTTTTAGTTAGTTCCCATATTGTTAGATTAGATTAGGGAGTCGCAAGAGAATGAGGACCCTTGATGTGGGCTTGCGAGCTTAGTTTTTTTTTTAAAAACATTACATTTTTCATTTAATGATTTTTGAAAAAACTGACTAATACCTCACTGGAAAAATACAGAAACATACTTTATGCTATTCCATTGATAGCGCACCAACAAGGAGAACGGAGTGAGGAAATTTGTGGCTGGTGGTCCCTGTGTTTCCAGGAGTCCGGCCACCACCAGGCAGAGCTCCCGGCTGCACCAATAAAAGTGAATAGGATAGCACTGCACATGCGCATCCACATTTCAAAATAATTTCTATGGGTCCTGCGTTGCATGAAAAACGCAGAATATAGAGCATACTGCGAATTTCACGCTAAGCACAAGTGATGTGGGAAAATCAACGCTCATCTGATCAGCCCCATTGAAAGTGAATGGGTCAGGATTCAGTGCGGGTGCAATGCGTTCATCTCACGCATATCATCCACGGGGAATTCTCGCCCGTGTGAAAGGGGCCTAATGCCCCTATAGGTGTCTATCAAGGAAGACAATGCCTGACCCCAACTGCAGTGTGTAAGGTCTGTACTACAGCTGTGATGGATAACCTCTGGCACTTAAATTAAAACTCCCAAAATGGAAGCTTGTTTGCGGTTTACAGAATAACATAGAAATGAATGGAGCATGCTGGGAGTCTTAGTATCACCACAGATGGAGTGCCAGAACTTGTATACCCCTTCACTAGCTATTGTAACACATATTAATATGCTTTTTTAGAATACAAATTTTAATAAAGAAATAGATCCAAAAAATGTTTTTAACAAAAAATATTTTTAACATAAAAAATAAATCATAATTCATAAAGGTCACGGGAGAAGAAATATGGCTCTGTTGAAGAGGTAGAGGCCTCAGGGAAGACACGTGTAGCCCTTTGACCCTGAAACATAGCAGGCTGAAACGGCTGCTGCTGTATCTGAGAAGCAGCGGGTAAATGCAGTTGTTTCCTGGTATCATTAAGAAAATTATAAACATGCATAGGCATTTGAGGGCCTGCAAAAAGCTCCAATACTGCTGTGACTGAAGCCACACACATATGTTGGCGGCATCTTGGGACCCTTTGTAAAAAAAAAAGGCCCCATTCCAAACATTATCAAGTCCTCCTGACACTCAGGCCTGTTTCGGGATAAATACTCGAGAACCTGACTGTCTGCCAGGTCTTGAGTATTTGATCCCGAAACAGGCTGAGGAGGGGTAGAACGTTTCCGCTTTGTAGCGCGCCTTTCACCATGTGGATTCTCAGGTGTATTGGGTAACTCTGCCACTGGTGTAGCAGGCATAGGAGGAGTTGGTGCCGGAGAGAAGGGCTCCTGGGGGGACATGACCAACATACTATCTGCTGACTGGCTTTCTGCAGGTTCATCTTCCAGACTGTCAATGGTTCTTTATAAGGAATAACATAAGAAATAGAAATAAATTATTTGATAATAAGAACATTTTAATTGAATAAACAAAATAAAAAAAATAAAAACTTATGGTCTAAGTTCAAATATTGGTTTTAGAAACTTGAGTTGTTCAGTGTAGAGATAAGTTTTTTTTGGTTTTTTTTCACCACTATCCCCACTTCGCCTTTTCCGGACAGTTTCTTCTCTTCTAAACTGATCCCGGCAAGAATGTCATGTTGTCTTAAGATTTTGTACTGTGAAAAAAAAAGAAAAAACAATTTTTACATTTTGTACATTTTTGTGTGAATTTTTTTTTTAATGATGAGGATGTCTGTTTAATATAGTATACATGCATGTAGTATATAACATGTGCAGCATGCTCAGAGAAGTTTGCAAACTTCTCTGAGCATGCTACGCATGCTATAACCTACATGCATGTGGACTAGATAAAACTGACATCATGCTTATGCACTTAGAAAATAAGTGCAGGATGCCCTCTCTGAGCATGCTGCACATGCTATAACCTAGATGCATGTAGACTAGATAAAACTGACATCATGCTCGTGCACTTACAAGTTTGCAGACTTCTCTGAGCATGCTGCACATGCTAGACAACTTGAACCCTATTTTAATGTAAAAAATAATTTTTTTCTAGAAATATTAAAGTTTTAAGTTTACTTACCAATTCTTTTATTGACTTTGTCATCTCCCTTTGCCCACTCGTCTAGCATCAGTATTTCTGCCAATTCGTACCACGATCTATCCTTACGGACATGGTCGTGGTACAATTCGGAACGTGTGTCCCAAAGTTCCACTCTTTCCTGGATGAGCACAATTATACGCTCTACAGAGAAAGCCACAGAGAAAGCCATCTGACAAAATGGATTTTCTCTGTCTGATTTTGTCTAGACAGACCTGTCTGATAAAGTATAAATTTTTATTTGGGGCTGGGTCAATAAAATTGCGGACATCGATCCGCATAAATGCGGATTACATACGGAAACATTTCCGGAGTAATCCGCATTTTTGCGGACCCATAGACTTGTATGGAGAGTTTTCATTCAAATATCGTTTTTATTAGGATTTTCTTAGTGTATAGTGCACTTAAAACATAGAAACATAGAATGTGTCGGCAGATAAGAACCATTTGGCCCATCTAGTTTGCCCAATATACTGAGTACTATGGATAGCCCCTGGCCCTATCTTATATGAAGGATAGCCTTATGCCTATCCCATGCATGCTTAAACCCCTTCACTGTATTTGCAGCTACCACTTCTGCAGGAAGGCTATTGCATGCATCCACTACTCTCTCAGTAAAGTAATACTTCCTTATATTACTTTTAAACCTTTGCCCCTCTAATTTAAAACTGTGTCCTCTTGTGGTAGTTTTTCTTCTTTTAAATATGCTCTCCTCCTTTACCGAGTTGATTCCCTTTATGTATTTAAAAGTTTCTATCATATCCCCTCTGTCTCTTCTTTCTTCCAAGCTATACATATTAAGGTCCTTTAACCTTTCCTGGTAAGTTTTATCCTGCAATCCATGTACTAGTTTAGTAGCTCTTCTCTGAACTCTCTCTAGAGTATCTATATCCTTCTGGAGATATGGCCTCCAGTACTGCGCACAATACTCCAAGTGAGGTCTCACCAGTGTTCTGTACAGCGGCATAAGAACTTCACTCTTTCTACTGCTTATACCTCTCCCTATACATCCAAGCATTCTGCTGGCATTTCGTGCTGCTCTATTACATTGTCTTCCCACCTTTAAGTCTTCTGAAATAATTACTCCTAAATCCCTTTCCTCAGATACTGAGGTCAGGATTGTGTCAAATATTCTATATTCTGCCCTTGGGTTTTTACGCCCCAGGTGCATTATCTTGCACTTATCCACATTAAATTTCAGTTTCCAGAGTTCTGACCATTCTTCTAGTTTTCCTAAATCCTTTTCTATTTGGCGTTTCCCTCCAGGAACATCAACCCTGTTACATATCTTTGTGTCATCAGCAAAAAGACAAACCTTACCATCGAGGCCTTTTGCAATATCACTTATGAAGATATTAAACAAAATCGGTCCCAGTACAGATCCCTGTGGAACCCCACTGGTAACATGACCTTGTTTTGAATGTTCTCCATTGACTACAACCCTCTGTTGTCTGTCACTCAGCCACTGCCTAATCCACTCAACAATATGGGAGTCCATGCTCAATGACTGCAGTTTATTGATAAGTCTTCTATGTGGGACAGTGTCAAAAGCCTTACTAAAATCTAGATATGCGATGTCTACTGCACCTCCACCGTCTATTATTTTATTCACCCAGTCAAAAAAATCTATAAGATTTGTTTGACATGATCTCCCTGAAGTAAACCCATGTTGTTTTTCATCTTGCAATCCATGGGATTTTAGATGTTCCACAATCCTATCCTTTAATAGGGTTTCCATTAATTTGCCTACTATTGATGTCAGACTCACTGGTCTATAGTTGCTCGATTCCTCCCTACTACCTTTCTTGTGAATGGGCACGACATTTGCCAATTTCCAATCTTCCGGGACGACTCCTGTTACTAATGATTGGTTAAATAAATCTGTTAACGGTTTTGCCAGCTCACCACTAAGCTCTTTTAATAATTTTGGGTGTATCTTATCAGGCCCCTGTGACTTATTTGTCTTCACCTTAGACAGCAAACTTAGAACATCTTCCTCTGTAAAGATACATGCATCAAACGATTTATTAGTCATTCTTTCTAGTGGAGGTCCTTCTCCTTTTTCTTTTGTAAAAACTGAACAGAAGTACATAAGGTAGATTTATGTTATTACAAACATTGATAAATATTTACTTGCTATTTTGTTACAATATAATATTGATAGTATAATTGGTTGTAATTAGAGTTGAGTGAACACCTGGATGTTCGGGTTCGAGAAGTTCGGCCGAACTTCCCGAAAATGTTCGGGTTCGGGATCCGAACTCGACCCGAACTTCGCCCCGAACCCCATTGAAGTCAATGGGGACCCGAACTTTTCGGCACTAAAAAGGCTGTAAAATAGCCCAGGAAAGGGCTAGAGGGCTGCAAAAGGCAGCAAAATGTAGGTAAATCCCCTGCAAACAAATGTGGATAGGGAAATGAATTAAAATAAAAATAAAATAAATAAAAATTAACCAATATCAATTGGAGAGAGGTCCCATAGCAAAGAATCAGGCTTCATGTCACCCACCACTGGAACAGGCCACTGTCAGATATTTAGGCCCCGGCACCCAGACAGAGGAGAGAGGTCCCATAGCAGAGAATCAGGCTTCATGTCACCCACCACTGTAACAGGCCACTGTCAGATATTTAGGCCCCGACACCCAGACAGAGGAGAGAGGTCCCATTGCAGAGAATCAGGCTTCATGTCACCCACCACTGGAACAGGCCACTGTCAGATATTTAGGCCCTGGCACCCAGACAGAGGAGAGAGGTCCCATAGCAGAGAATTAGGCTTCATGTCAACCACCACTGGAACAGGCCACTGTCAGATATTTAGGCCCCGGCACCCAGACAGAGGAGAGAGGTCCCATTGCAGAGAATCAGGCTTCATGTCACCCACCACTGGAACAGGCCACTGTCAGATATTTAGGCCCCGGCACCCAGACAGAGGAGAGAGGTCCCATTGCAGAGAATCAGGCTTCATGTCACCCACCACTGGAACAGGCCACTGTCAGATATTTAGGCCTCGGCACCCAGACAGAGGAGAGAGGTCCCATTGCAGAGAATCAGGCTTCATGTCACCCACCACTGGAACAGGCCACTGTCAGATATTTAGGCCCCGGCACCCAGACGGAGGAGAGGTTCATTCAACTTTGGGTTGCCCTGTAATATAATGGTAAAATTAAAAAAAGAGGATAGAATGAAGTGCCCTGGAGTACAAGAATATATTGTTAAGGGGATGTAGTTATAAATGTCTAATCTGCACAAGGGATGGACAGGTCCTGTGGGATCCATGCCTGGTTCATTTTTATGAACGTCAGCTTGTCCACATTGGCTGTGGACAAGCGGCTTCGTTTGTCTGTAATGACGCCAGCACCTTCAAGGCATTAAAGGCTAGCTCTGGCCACGTGGACAATTTGGAAACCCAGAAGTTGAATGGGGCCGAACCATCAGTCAGTACGTGGAGGAGTGTGCACACGTACTGTTCCACCATGTTAGTGAAATGCTGCCCCCTGCTAACACGTTCCGTATCAGGTGGTGGTGCAGTTAGCTGTGGCGTGGTGACAAAACTTTTCCACATCTCTGCCATGCTAACCCTGCCCTCAGAGGAGCTGGCCGTGACACAGCTGCGTTGGCGACCTCTTGCTCCTCCTCTGCCTTGGGCTTCCACTTGTTCCCCTGTGACATTTGGGAATGCTCTCAGTAGCGCGTCACCAACGTGCGCTTGTACTCGCACATCTTCATATCACGCTCCAGTGCAGGAAGTAAGGTGGGCACATTGTCTTTGTACCAGGGATCCAGCAGGGTGGCAACCAAGTAGTCCGCACACGTTAAAATGTGGGCAACTCTGCTGTCATTGCGCAGGCACTGCAGCATGTAGTCGCCCAGAGGTAAGGACAAGCTGTCCTCTGTGGGAGGCGTATCAACATTGTCCTGCGTTTCCCCACAGCCACGCACCAGTGATGGGTCCGAGCTGCGTTGGGTGCCACCCCGCTGTGAACATGCTTCATCCTCCTCCTCCACCTCCTCCTCCTCATCCTCGTCCTCCTCGTCCTCCAGTAGTGGGCCCTGTCTGGCCACATTTGTACCTGGCCTCTGGTGTTGCAATAACTCTCCCTCTGAGTCACTTCTAAGAGACTGGCCTGAAAGTGCTAAAAATGACCCCTCTTCCTCCTCCTCCTCCTCCTGGGCCACCTCCTCTTCCATCATCGCCCTAAGTGTTTTCTCAAGGAGACATAGAAGTGGTATTGTAACGCTGATAACGGCGTCATCGCCACTGCCCATGTTGGTGGAGTACTCAAAACAGCGCAACAGGTCACACAGGTCTCGCACGGAGGCCCAGTCATTGGTGGTGAAGTGGTGCTGTTCCGCAGTGCGACTGACCCATGCGTACTGCAGCTGAAACTCCACTATGGCCTGCTGCTGCTCACACAGTCTGTCCAGCATGTGCAAGGTGGAGTTCCACCTGATGGGCACGTCGCATATGAGGCGGTGAGCGGGAAGGCTGAAGTTACGCTGTAGGGCAGACAGGCGAGCAGCGGCAGGATGTGAACGCCGGAAGCGCGCACAGATGGCCCGCACTTTATGCAGCAGCTCTGACATGTCGGGGTAGTTGTGAATGAACTTCTGCACCACCAAATTCAGCACATGCGCCAGGCAAGGG
Organism: Bufo bufo; assembly: GCF_905171765.1. Taxonomy (NCBI): domain Eukaryota; kingdom Metazoa; phylum Chordata; class Amphibia; order Anura; family Bufonidae; genus Bufo; species Bufo bufo. Next base: position 411,318,590 of record NC_053391.1, on the reverse strand, counting down.
ATGTGCGTTAAACCGGCTAGTCCCAGAGCTGCGACGAGATTTCGCCTATTATCGCACACCCCCAGGCCGGGCTTGAGGCTCACCGGCAGCAACCACTCATCGGTCTGTTGTTCAATACCCCGCCACAACTCCTGCGCGGTGTGGGGCCTGTCCACCAAACATATGAATTTCAGAATGGCCTGCTGACGTTTACCCCGGGCTGTGCTGAAGTTGGTGGTGAAGGTGTGTGGCTGACTGGATGAGCAGGTGGAAGAAGAGGAGGAGGAAGCCGAGTAGGAGGAGGAGGCTACAGGAGGCAAAGAATGTTGCCCTGCGATCCTTGGCGGCGGAAGGACGTGCGCCAAAGAGCTCTCCGCCTGGGGCCCAGCTGCCACTACATTTACCCAGTGTGCAGTTAGGGAGATATAGCGTCCCTGGCCGTGCTTACTGGTCCACGTATCTGTGGTTAGGTGGACCTTGCCACAGATGGCGTTGCGCAGTGCACACTTGATTTTATCGGATACTTGGTTGTGCAGGGAAGGCACAGCTCTCTTGGAGAAGTAGTGGCGTCTGGGAACAACATACTGTGAGACAGCAAGCGACATGAGCTGTTTGAAGCTGTCTGTGTCCACAAGCCTGAATGACAGCATTTCATAGGCCAGTAGTTTAGAAATGCTGGCATTCAGGGCCAGGGATCGAGGGTGGTTAGGTAGGAATTTACGCTTTCTCTCAAATGTTTGTGAGATGGAGAGCTGAACGCTGCCGTGTGACATGGTGGAGATGCTTGGTGACGGAGGTGGTGGTGTTGGTGGTACATCCTCTGTTTGCTGGGCGGCAGGTGCCAACGTTCCTCCAGAGGCGGAGGAAGAGGCCGAGGCAGCAGCAGAAGAGGTAGCAGGGGGAGCCTGAGTGAGTTCCTTGATTTTAAGGTGTTTACTCCACTGCAGTTCATGCTTTGCATGCAGATGCCTGGTCATGCAGGTTGTGCTAAGGTTCAGAACGTTAATGCCTTGCTTCAGGCTCTGATGGCACAGCATGCAAACTACTCGGGTCTTGTCGTCAGCACATTGTTTGAAGAAATGCCACGCCAGGGAACTCCTTGAAGCTGCCTTTGGGGTGCTCGGTCTCAGGTGGCGGTGGCCAGTAGCAGGCGAACTCTCTTGGCGGCGGGTGTTCTGCTTTTGCACACTGCTCCCTCTTTTGCTACGCTGTTGGCTCGGTCTCACCACTGCCTCTTACTCCGAACTCTGAAAATCAGTGGCACGACCTTCATTCCATGTGGGATCTAGGACCTCATCGTCCCCTGCATAGTCTTCCACCCAGTCTTCCTCCCTGACCTCCTGTTCAGTCTGCACACTGCAGAAAGACGCAGCAGTTGGCACCTGTGTTTCATCATCATCAGAGACGTGCTGAGGTGGTATTCCCATGTCCTCATCATCAGGAAACATACAGTTGCAAGAAAAAGTATGTGAACCCTTTGGAATGATATGGATTTCTGCACAAATTGGTCATAAAATGTGATCTGATCTTCATCTAAGTCACAACAATAGACAATCACAGTCTGCTTAAACTAATAACACACAAAGAATGAAATGTTACCGTGTTTTTATTGAACACACCATGTAAACATTCACAGTGCAGGTGGAAAAAGTATGTGAACCCCTAGACTAATGACATCTCCAAGAGCTAATTGGAGTGAGGTGTCAGCCAACTCGAGTCCAATCAATGAGATGAGATTGGAGGTGTTGGTTACAGCTGCCCTGCCCTATAAAAAACACACACCAGTTCTGGGTTTGATTTTCACAAGAAGCATTGCCTGATGTGAATGATGCCTCGCATAAAAGAGCTCTCAGAAGACCTACGATTAAGAATTGTTGACTTTCATAAAGCTGGAAAGGGTTAAAAATATATCTCCAAAAGCCTTGCTGTTCATCAGTCCACGGTAAGACATATTGTCTATAAATGTAGAAAGTTCAGCATTGCTGCTACGCTCCATAGGAGTGGCCGTCCTGTAAAGATGACTGCAAGAGCACAGTGCAGACTGCTCAATGAGGTGAATAAGAATCCTAGAGTGTCAGCTAAAGACTTACAAAAGTCTCTGGCATATGCTAACATCCCTGTTAGCGAATCTACGATACTTAAAACACTAAACAAGAATGGATTTCACGGGAGGATACCACAGAGGAAGCCACTGCTGTCCAAAAAAAACATTGCAGCACATTTACAGTTTGCACAAGAGCACCTGGATGTTCCACAGCAGTACTGGCAAAATATTCTCTGGACAGATGAAACCAAAGTTGAGTTGTTTGGAAGAAACACACAACACTATGTGTGGAGAAAAAGAGGCACAGCACACCAACATCAAAACCTCATCCCAACTGTGAAGTATGGTGGTGGGGGCTTCATGGTTTGGGGCTGCTTTGCTGCGTCAGGGCCTGGACGGATTGCCATCATCAAAGGAAAAATGAATTCCCAAGTTTATCAAGACATTTTGCAGGAGAACTTAAGACCATCTGTCCACCAGCTGAAGCTCAACAAAAGATGGGTGTTGCAACAGGACAATGACTAAAAGCATAGAAGTAAATTAACAACAGAATGGCTGAAACAGAAGAAAATACGCCTTCTGGAGTGGCCCAGTCAGAGTCCTGACCTCAACCCAATTGAGATGCTGTGGCATGACCTCAACAAAGCGATTCACACCAGACATCCCAAGAATATTTCTGAACTGAAACAGTTCTGTAAAGAGGAATGGTCAATAATTACTCCTGACCGTTGTGCATGTCTGATCTACAACTATAGGAAACGTTTGGTTGAAGTTATTGCTGCCAAAGGAGGTTCAACCAGTTATTAAATCCATAGGGTTCACATACTTTTTCCACCTGCACTGTAAATGTTTACATGGTGTGTTCAATAAAAACATGGTAACATTTAATTCTTTGTGGGTTATTAGTTTAAGCAGACTGTGATTGTCTATTGTTGTGACTTAGTTGAAGATCAGATCACATTTTATGACCAATTTGTTCAGAAATCCATATCATTCCAAAGGGTTCACATATTTTTTCTTGCAACTGTAAGTGGTTGTGCGTCAGTGCATTCTATGTCTTCCACCCCTGGGGAAGGGCTAGGTGGAAGCCCTTGGGAAACCCTGCCAGCAGAGTCTTCAAACAGCATAAGAGACTGCTGCATAAGTTGAGGTTTCCCTGATATACATGGGGGTGATGTGACAGACTAATGGGCTTGTTTTCAGGCGCCATCTGTGCGCTTTCTGCAGAAGACTGGGTGGGAGATAATGTGAACGTGCTGGATCCACTGTCGGCCACCCAATTGACTAATGCCTGTACCTGCTCAGGCCTTACCATCCTTAGAACGGCATTGGGCCCCACCAAATATCGCTGTAAATTCTGGCATCTACTGGGACCTGAGGTAGTTGGTACACTAGGACGTGTGGCTGTGGCAGAATGGCCACGTCCTCTCCCAGCACCAGAGGGTCTACTAACACCACCACGACCATGTCCGCGTCCCTTACTAGATGTTTTCCTCATTGTTACCGTTCACCACAATAAGAAAAAAATTATTTGGCCCAATGTATTGAATTCAAATTTAGGCCTTTTTTTACAGCACCTAACACTATCTGGCTATCTATTTAGGTACCGTATTACACTAATACAGGCACAGCAGTAACCACAGATTTAGCTGAATATAAATTTTAGGCCTAGTATTTAGGCCCTGGATGACAGGTATCCCTTTACGGACAGAATTACACTTGGAGATGCACGGTAGCGTGTAAAGTTATTGAGGATGACCCTATCAGCACTTGAATTTTCACCTTCAATGTAATATACCCTTTTATGGATAGATTTAAACTTGGCCTGCTATAGCAGAAACCACTGATTTAGGGAATTGCTATTTTGGGAATTGAATTTCAACCCAGAACAAAAACTGTGCTTTGACGGACACTAGAAAACTTGTCCAGCCACAGCTGGAACACCAGATTTAGGGTATTGCTATTTTGGGAATTGAATTTCACCCCAGAAAAAAATATATCCTTTGCCAGACAGCAGACAGTATTACAATTGGCTAGCCACAGCTGAAACACCAGATTTAGGGTACTGCTACTTTGGCAATTGTATTTCACCCCTCAATAAAATAGCAAGCACAGCCAAGCCCCTGATGTAGGATATAGCAAAAAACAACAACACACTATTGATGGTTAAATGGACTTGGTGGCAGCTTGTGCTGGCACACCACAAGACACAAAATGGCCGCCGATCACCCCAGAAAAAAAGTGACAGAAAAACGCTCTGGGCAGCCTAAAAACAATGAGCAATTAACTAGCAGAAGTTGAATGATACACAGCTGTAGATCGATCACTTCATTAAGTGTTTTTGATGAGTAAATCCCTGCTTAATCTGGCCCTAACAGCAGCAGCTGCATCCTATCCCTACACTGCGGCGCTACGTGACTCCAGCTTAAATAGAGGCTGGGTCACATGCTGCACTGGCCAATCACAGCCATGCCAATAGTAGGTATGGCTGTGATGGCCTCTTGGGGCAAGTAGTATGACGCTTGTTGATTGGCTGCTTTGCAGCCTTTCAAAAAGCGCCAATAAAGCGCCGAACACCGAACCCGAACCCAGACTTTTACGTAAATGTTATACAGTTCGGGTTCGCTCATCCCTAGTCGTAATTATGGTTTCATATAATTTTTGTTACAGCTTGTTAACAGAACAAGAAAAGAAAGAACAAACATGAATCAATTACCATATAACAGGGTAGAGCGTTTTCTGCGGACAAATATAGGACATAGAAGTTTATTTTTGCGGAGCTGCGGTACAGAATAACAGATGGGGACAGCACATGGTGTGCTGTTCGCATCTTTTCAGGGCCCATAGAAATGAATGGATCTGCAGACCTTCCGCAAAATTGTGGAACAGGTGCGGATCCGTTCATACGGTCTTGTGAATGGGCCCTAATACTGAGGCACAGTAATTCTATATATAAAATAAGATATTAATGGGGATTGTGTCAGCAGTTCAACAGGATGCAGACGGTGATATATAAGAACAACCTTTAATACTGAGGCACAGTAATTATATATTGTCACGGTGGGGAGTGGGGGAAACCCCCCACCGTACAATGTAGGGAAAATAGGGAAGCAGCTAGGCCTGGAAACAGGTAAAAGGGAGCTGGAAACCAACTAAGTATCCCTAAATCCTATCCCTGACCTCCTGACTGTATGAGCCGCCCTCGATGGTAAGGGGGCTCATACTCTCGAACCTGGGCACTACTGACCCTAACGGTCCCTGCAATATAGCATCAGAAGGTGGAGACAACCGATTCCTCCACGATGACATGGAGAAACCGAAGTCTCCAACAAGCCTAGCAACAAAGGGGAAGAAAGCAACCTGCAGTGGACGACACGACAGGTAAGTGTCCAGAGGCAATAAACACCACTGCCAACAGCACCAACATGGACACCTACCTGACACAGCTGCAACAGGAACTTTAGCAGTCCATGCCGCTACCACTAGATCCTGGTAATGCGCATTGGCCCAAACACACACACACCAGGCAGGGCCTAGCACGAACACCAAACACAGAATCCAGTAGTTACAGCCTGGAACACCAAGGCATGAACCATGGCGGCACCAGGCCGCACTGCTTGTAGTTCCCCCTCCGGGGTACTCCAGGGACCCCCTTCCGGAGGTTAGGACATACAAAGGATATGTCTGGCATTCATGCTGACCTGAAACACCAGACAGGCCAGACATGAAACACCAAACCAGACATAACAACAACCCCAAACATAAACCCACACCAAACATACAAAAAGTGAGGTAGGGTAACAGAAACAGACACAAAGGGGTGACATCGGGTGACATTGATGTCCCATAAGGTGGCCCTCAAGGACTGGGCAGATGGAATAGCACCAGCTCCTCAAGACACTGAAGACAATCTGACCTCAGGCTCACAACTCAGAAGAATAAGAGCTAAGAGGCCACACCCAGCTCCACCTTGCACACACCTTAATCCCATACACACCAGAAAGCGGAAGGGAAACAGCTTTAAAGGGGAAGTGCACACCATGCATAACAAACAATACGTTGCCACCGGCAACCATCACGCGCGGTGAAAGTGTCACAGCAAACTACCACCAAGCCGTGACATATATATATAATAAGAGATTAACTGCGAATGTGTCAGTAGTTTAACAAAATGCAGACAGTGATATATTAGACTGCCTTTAAAACTGAGGCTCTGTAATTCTATATATAAAATAAGAGATTAACTGGGATTAAGTCAGCAGTTCAACAAGATGCAGACGACGATATATTAGACCACCCTTTAATACTGAGGCACAGCAACTCTTTATATAAAATAGATTAACGGGGATTGTGTTAGCAGTTCAACAAGATGCAGATGGCAGTATATTATACCACCCTTTAATACTGCGGCATAGTAATTGTATATATAAATTAACAGGTTAACTGGGATTGTGGCAACAGTTCAACAAGATGCAGACAGCGATATATTAGACTGTCCTTTAATACTGCGGCACAGTAATTCAATATATAAAATACGAGATTAATTTCCTATCCAATATTCTACAATTAAAAGCTTTCTGCAACACTGTAACTAGCACATACGCGCTTGTCACCTCTCCCTAAGCCAGTGCTTCTCAATTATTTTCTGTCATGCCCCCCCTAGGAAGAAGAAAACATTTCGCGCCCCCCGCGTGACTGTAAATAGTATAATTTGTCTATAAAATTGTTATAAGTACACCTCTGTATAACACTGTATCCTTATTAACGTATAAGAGAATAAAAAAAGAAAGAAATGTGGATCGGACACACACTTATGGGGGGATCTGTGGATGACGGACACTTATGGGGGGATCTGTGGATGACGGACACTTATGGGGGGATCTGTGGATGACGGACACTTATGGGGGGGATCTGTGGCTGGCACTGTTACAGGGGGATCTGTGGCTGGCACTGTTATATATGTGCCATCCACAGACCCCCCACCCCATAACAGTGCCATCCACAGTGCCCCCCCAGCTCATAACAGTGCCATCCACAGACCCCCACCCCTTAACTCTGCCATCCACAGATTCCGTGTGCCCGCCGCCGCCGTTTAAAGTTATTAAACATGCCCCCTCACTCCTAATAGTACCGTATATCCGAATTTCTTCTGTATAATGCCGGCAGGCGGGCCGGGCGGCCGGCGCGTCCCTCAGTGACGTCACTTGACTGCGCCGCCTGCTTCATTCATAAAGCAGGCGGCGCAGGCACGTGACATCACTGAGGGACGCGCCGGCCACCCGGCCTGCCTGCCGGCATTATACAGAAGAAATTCGGATATACAGTAGTATTAGGAGTGAGGGGGGCATGTTTAATAACTTTTAATTCAATAATACATTTTATATTAGTATACCGGAGGGAGCGGTGGGGCGGGGCTATATTACAGTGACCGCACCGCCCCACCGCTATTGCCGGCCCCCAGCTCCTCCTCCCAGTACCTCCCCGGCCCCCGCTCCGTACAAGGCGTCCAGCGCCTGCACCGGCCTCTGATCAGACGGGAGATGAGCGCTTCCACAATGGAAGCGCTCATCTCCCTGCCGCATATTACACTGCGAGCTGTCGGCCGCCCGGCGCCCCTGTTGCTATGGCGCCCTGTGCGGCCGCACAGCCCGCACACCCCAAAGGCCGGCCCTGAACGAGCCCCCCTTTATGGCGCCCCACTATTTGAGAAGCACTGCCCTAAGCTCAGAGTGAAATGGGTTAAGGCTTTTTATAGGACTGTCTACTGATTGGCTAGCTGCACGGCATTATGGGTCATACCAGGCTTCTTACTCTCACTTTGTAACACGTGCAGCAGCCATTTTAGAAAAAAAATCGGATTCGTACACAAAGCGCGAGGAAATTCAGCTTCGCAGTGAATTTTTTCCTAAACTTCGGATCGAATTCCACTTTTAATGCTTAGATTTGCTCACCCCTACATACGACTGGTTCTAGCTTTGTTAAAAAGAGATTGTCATGTACTATATGATGTCTTATTTTCATTTTGTACGTTATTCATGAGATAACCCTTTTAATGTCCAAATTTTTACTTGCATGCCCCCTTTGTTTCTCAACTCATATTATATTCAAACTATGCAAATATATGAAGCTGTAGATTGAAAAATAACAGAACGATAACCACGTACCGTTCTCAGAAACGTTAGATAATTTTATACTCTATGTAACACTTTTTCCTGTGAAAATTATCAATAAATTGGATCTGAGCCCGTGGGAAGAAAATTCAATCTAGGTCACCTTAGATGTCAGTTCCTTGTACACCACAATTAGAGCCTCAGTATTTTCTAAATAGTAAACCTATTAAGTAACGTGATTGTAATGCAATATTTCTCGAGTTATTGGTTTCACACTAACCCACAATTACTTCATGCTGAATAATGAATAGCTTTTGCAGTTGAGTGGAACAATGATCATGGCAAAATTATCTCCACCATGTGTAAATCTCTAGGTGGTGGGAACAGGCAGCCTTGAAGAGGCCAATTATGGAGTAATAAGCTAAGTGTTTTGGTCTTCAACTAGTTCATCAGCAAGTTTTTTTTTCAATGTTACAGAAATGACTGCCATTAAAAATAATTATATTGATTTTTAATTTACACTCCGCGTTAATGATCAGTTTAATGGGTATGCTTATTTATTTACTTTTCTCCAAGCTTAAGCAAATTTCTGCCCTCAGTCGCATCACCATGTTACTCTAATTAGAAAATTACAATTACTTCAGATGGGTAGAAGTAAGAACATAGTCACATGAATCTGTTTTCTGATATTATTATATTATAATTCTGTATGTCTTATAGAATCATTTTATGTAGAAGATGTATGTTATATAAAGTATCTCTCCTTAAAAAAGGGGAAACATAGTCATACAAAATGCTCCCTAAAATCTCTATTTAAAGGCACCCCCTAAAGGCAACATGGTGCTTGTGCGAGTGCTGCAGCCTCTTCATTGTTTACATTGGTTCATACTGCACGGTGTCATGCTTGTTTTTTGCGGCTGCGTCTTCTAATGAAGCTGCAATTCATGAGATCAATACCAAGAAAAGCTGCTGCGAAAAGTTTGACATTGTGCAGTATGGGCCAATTTAAACAATGAAGAGGCTGCACCACTGGTACTAGTGTAGTGGTTTCTTCAAACAGCTGATGTGAGTTCCAAGAGTTGGACCATCAGCGATCTAATATCCTTAGGGTAGGCCATGAGGTTTTTCAAAATCTGGATAACCCACTTAAGCAGTGGCTCCCAACCTTTTTTACCTTGATAACAGCAGGGTGCTGAGGCAGAGTGCTGAATCTCCTTAAAGCCTTGGGATTTGATTTGACAAGGGAATATAAAGCATCACTGCATCATACACAGCCAGCCTCTGTACCGATGAGGGGAAAGCACTGAAAGGATATCTGGCTTGGCTATCCTGGTCAAATCCCAAGGCTTGATTTTGACTCATAGGGAGCCACTTTCAAGATGTGTCACTGGTAAGATGGTTCTCTTTCTTGGAAGGTACCTCTTCGGATGTTTGTTTCCATGGAGCATTGTCAATAAGTTTCCATACCATGGAGCACTTCCTGTAAGTGTTTATACAGGACTGCGGTCTTTAAGGAGATTCAACACCCTATCTAAGCTGCATTCAAAATATCACGCCCAGCCAGCCAAAATCCTACTCAGTACTAGATGAGGAGTGAGTACCCCAAACAGCTGGCTATGGATAGATATCTGGCTTGGCTATATTCCCTTGTCAAATCCCAATGCTTGTTGGAAAGTTGGATTTTGACTCATAGGGAGCCACTTTCAAGAGGTGGTACTAGCAAGATGGTTCTCTTCCTTGGAAAATGCCTCTTTGTACATTACCTTGAGAACCATATTCAGTGCTGACACATGGTCATGAACTATATTCAACAGTAATACGGCATACATATTAGGACATCCTCAGACATCATCCACAACTCCCTCCTCCGTCAGGCAAAACTCCATTAGTCCTCCTCCCTCAGACCAAACTCCCTCCTCCATCAGACTAAACTCCCTCCTCCGTCAGCCCAAACTCTATCAGTCCTCTTCCCTCAGACCAAACTCCCTCCTCCTTCAGACGTCAGCCAAAAATCCCTCCCCCTAACTCAAAACTCCCTCGTCCCTCAGACGTCAGTCAAAAAATACCTCCTCCATCAGCCCTCAGCCCAAACTCCATCAGCCGTCAGGGGTCAGACATCAGGTGTCAGCCCTCAGCCTAAACTCCATCAGCCGTAGTAACAGAATGTAAAATATGTTTACAGCAAGCTGGCACCACAGACCATTGTTTTCACACATTATATATATATTATGGACACTAATACCAGGCACCAGTACTGGATACAAGTTTCCTTGGTCTAAAATGGAGGCACACCGTGTTCAGCCGCTGACATACACGGGCTTCTCTCCAGCACACGTTACATCAGCAGCCGCTAGAGGCTGGTTCGCCTACAAGTGAATGAGATTCCTTTCCTAACAGCAGATGGCTCTATAGTTCAGGGGTTAGAGTGCTGGCCTTGTAAATCTGGGGTTGTGAGTTCAAGTCTCACTGTTAATATTTGTACTATTACTTATTCTGTTTAGTAAGCAAAGAACATTTTAGCGCAAATTATCATATGAAATATGCTTTCCGTTATCATATAAATATGACAGGTCTGCTTACACATAATTCAGGATAGATAGAGAGATGAATGATAAATGAGATGATGGGGGTAGATTTATGATGGGTGGATGATGGCATATATGTCATAATTTGGTTCTTTTAATGTTCTGGGGGCACAAATCAATGCAATAGTACAAATATTAACAGACAAAAAAAATATATTCTGTGAAGGTACCAGCAAGATTTGAACTTGCAACCCCTGGTTTACAAGACCAGCACTCTAACCCCTGAACTATGGAGCCATCTGCTGCTAGGAAAGGAATCTCATTTACTTGTAGGCGAACCAGTCTCTAGTGGCTGCTGATGTAACGTGTGCTGGAGAGGAGCCTGTGTATGTCAGCAGCTGTACACAGCATGCCTCCATTATACACCAAGGAAACTTGTATCCAGTACTGGTGCCTGGTATTAGTGTTCATAATATATATATAATGTGTGAAAACAATGGTCTGTGGTGCCAGCGCTTGCTGTAAACATATTTTACATTCTATTACTATGGCTGATGGAGTTTAGGCTGAGGGCTGACACCTGATGTCTGAGCCCTGACGGCTGATGGAGTTTAAGCTGAGGGCTGACACCTGATGCCTGACCCCTGACGGCTGATGGAGTTTAGGCTGAGGGCTGATACCTGATGTCTGACCCCTGACGGCTGATGGAGTTTAGGCTGAGGGATGACAACTGATGTCTGACCCCTGACGGCTGAGAGCTGATACCTGACGGCTGATGGAGTTTGGGCTGAGGGCTGATGGAGGAGATATTTTTTGACTGACATCTGAGGGATGAGGGAGTTTTGGATGAGGGATGAGGAAGTTTTGGCTGACGTCTGAGGTAGGATGGAGTTTGGGCTGACGGAGGAGGGAGTTTAGCCTGACGGAGGAGGGAGTTTGGTCTGAGGGAGGAGGACTGATGGAGTTTTGCCTGACAGAGGAGGGAGTTTTGAATGAGGGAGGAGGGAGTTTTGGCTGACGTATGAGGTAGGAGGGAGTTTCGGTTGACGAAGGATGGAGTTTTGCTTGACGGAGGAGGGAGTTGTGGATGATGTCTAAGGATGTCCTAATATGTATGCCGTACAGTAAGATACACAAGGTATATAACTCCCCCAAAGTGTTGGAAAACTGTCGCAGGCTGCCTGTGACGTCATTGGTAGGCATAACAGGGGTGTGGAAATAAAATAAAAAACTACTTGTTGAAGGACTAAAGCGGGGGCTCGATCTACTTGTCCTTCATGACAATCTACTTGTCCTGATACAATTTTTTTTTTAAAATCAAAAACATATTTCAATGCACCGCCATGCTTCCTTATGCAGGGAGCTGGCTGGCTTGCGTTCCAGTCTTTGTGGTGTGAAATGACTCTAAGTTTAGTCCTCGTTCACACCAGATGATTCTATCCAGAAAGCACTACATCGCGGCCGGCTCACTATGTTGTGGGGCAGGAGGGGGCGTGACGATCCATTGAAGTGAATGGCACTGTAGCCACAGCCGCAGGCGATCGGATGCATGCGATTGCAAGGCACAATTATACCTGAGGTCCGGTCAAAATGCTGCTTGCCGCATTTTGTCTGGACTGGACCGTAGGCATAATGTGCCTTGTGATCCTGTGCAGCCGATCGCATTGCAGCCGTTTGGCATGGTTATGGTGCCAATCATTTCAACAGACCACTACGCCCCCTCCTGCCCCACAATATAGTCAGCCAGCAGCAATGCGGTGCAATGCATTCTGGACAGAATCAGGCCGGAACGCACTGCCTGGTGTGAACGAGGCCTTAATGTGACCACAGCAATTAGTTTAGTGCACACTCTTGCTCTTAGCACATTACTACCCGTACCTCTAGGTGGTTTAGGCAAATTAGCTGCTGATGTGACATGGAAAGGACCGCCCTCACCTTCCCAGTTTGACAACACCTGCAGAAGGAGTTGAGAGTTCTATCAATGCCCCTGGCTCTGTAACGGCTCTGTCACTGCTCCTCCCCCCGAGCCAGAGACGTGACAGAACCTTTCATTGCTCCACCCCTCCAGCTCTGTCATTTCTTCTTTCCCATGCTGTCACTACACCATGCCCCCCCGCTCTGTCACCGCGGCTGCATCACTGCTCTACACCCACTGCTCGGTCACCGCCGCTCCACGCCCCCAGCTCGTCGCCGAAACAAAGCCATCTCAGCCCTGCTACTTGCCCGCAGCAGGGCTAAGCTACTGAACAAACTACCTGCCCGGCACCCGGAACTGCATGTACCAGGCGTCGGGTGATACGATTTCCACACCCGTGCATAATATCACGTCTGATATGGCAGGTAACAGAGGTGCAGAGGGGAGGGAAGGGGAGTAGCCTTTCACTAGGGATAAGGAGGAGTGGTGACTTCTAGCTCACCTGGCACTGGCACCTGGCTGCCCTGACATCCCTAGATGGGCTGCTAACCGTATGCCGATCGCGTGCCTTGTCCCTGGCTTACCCTGAAATAAGTCCTAGGTAGTGAATATGGTGGTGGAAGCACTAGTCCTCACCACAGACAGCAGGGAAAGGAAAAACAACACAAACACCACAAACAATCCCAGAAGGGAGGCAACAAACAGCAGACAACAACAGGAGTGAACCGGAGATCCAACAGCTCTAGTTCCAACACCCACCTCCACAGCAACTCCAACTGTACCAGAGGTCAGAATAGAAGATCTGGAAAGAGGATCTATATCTGGCTATAAGGGAAGCAGAAAGGAAGAATATATAGTAGCTGGGAGTGGCTGACAGAGAACAGCTGAAAGAAAAAGCTACAGATTCCTAAATGGGACAAAAAGGATCACAAACCTAAGCAGGAAAACCTGGACCAGAATCCATTCCCACCACTAGGTCATGGAGCGATATCTTGAAACCGAGTGAGTAGCCACCCATTGCGACCTTCTGACCCCAGGCACAACAGGGTCAGCGATAGGTCGTGACACCCTTGTGACACATATTCCTATGATGGCTAAATACAGTACATTTCACCCACATTAGTGCATATGATATCTGCCATCTCTGTCTAGTATAAGGCATGTGGTATCTCACAGGGTGAAGTATTTGAGGGTGTATATGTATCTCCCAGGTTCCTAACATACGCTGAGGAGTGCTATTTAGGAAGGGGTTAAAAACCTAAGTCTGGTTCCTGATGAGCTCCACATGGCGAGTTGCTAGATAACTTGGCTGGCAGCACACTTGCTCAGAACTTTCCTGGGAGTAAGAGAAGCCACATCTCACTGAGACACCCTGAAGGTCCAGAGCAAGGAAAACCGCAAGTATCATAGGTTGCTGTTCAGACTGTGTGTCTATTTTGGGTGGACAAGGCTAGGTGTTTTGTTTATATTTTGGTTTATGCAACCTGTGGAAATAAAACTGGCAGGATCCTGAGTCCTCCTTGTGCGTAAAAGCCTGACGATTCCCCCTTACCTTTCACCCCTGGCAAGGTGAGCTTGCAAGACGGATTGTCACAGGCATATAAAATGACACATCCCTTCGCTTATGATACATGGGTGCAAGTTATAAGGTTACAAGTGCAGAGGTACATAATAGTATAATTACATAATTGTAATTGCTGGGGTGTCCTCAGCAACAGTTAAATAACATTACAGCAGTTGAACTTACGAGGTCCTACCTATGCAACAGTTCAGAGGTAACCCATAGCAACAGGTTTAACTGTTATAGATAAAACTTTTCTTGTTAGATGGATAAGGCTATATTTAACTCTTAGGGCCCATTCACATATATATCAAGGCAGAAACCTGTCACGGTCTCTTACGTGACAGGTGTCAGAAGATCTAAGAGACTGGCAGCACGTGATGTGATCGGACAGCCTCTTTGATTTCACTTGTTTCAGTGTTGTTGCTGGTAATCACCACACTTCTTGTCTCAGGTGTAGCTTAGTGGTCATTCCAACTACCCTATTTAGTCTCACTTCACCCATCATGATATGCGGTTGATAGCTTTAGTTTTGTTTTGGAAGAGCTGGTGTGTTGTCCTCTTCTGAGTTCCTGCTCGTCCATTTACTTCAGAAGTTAAGTGTTTCTTCCCTTTTATATTTTGTTGTTTCCCCTCTGTCTCTTGTTACTAGGCCTCAGGGAGGCGTTTCTTTTTTCATATTGGAAGGAACAGGTCATCTCAAGCCCTGACACTATTCCAGGGCAATTCAGGATTGCTAGGGTCATATGTTTGAGTGTATGAACATTCCTACCCTCAAGGTCCGTTTATACGGATAGGAGTCAGGGCTAGGATTAGGGTTTCCGTAGGTGTTGACCGTTTCCCTTGTTTCCCTAGTTGTCGGTGTGCTGTTCCCTCCCACATCACTTGCGTGACAAAACCGCTGCCGTTTCAACTGTGGTTGTTTACTTCAGATGCCACTGACACCTTTGCTGCTCAATTCTGTTGAATGGAACACAGTTAGGAGCGAACAGCTGCCCTGGCTTCAAACGGTGGCTGTCCACACACCACGCCAAGAAGAGCTGTGGACCTTCTTGGCACGGTCCCAGCTTTTAACCGCCTGCCTACAAACTTAAGCACTGCCACCATTTGAAAACAATGGGAGGCAGACACCACATGGCGACTGCCTCTGGATTTTGCCAAAATTCTGGGGGCAAAATCTGCCATGTAAATTGCATCTTACACTCCTCTCTCTGTAACGAATGCTGAAGGTAAGACAAAACAGTGGCCAGAACAACTCATGTGTCCTGGAGCTTGGTCAAACTCTGGACCTCCATGTCCAATTACTGGCTTATACATCTCCTCTTATTTGGAGAATGGACTTAGCCTTTCCATTCCTATTGGAGCCAGTTCCCTTTTCTTGGGTATCTGACATCACTCCGAAACTTCAAGCCATTTAGATCCTACAAGACGTTTATGACAATCACTGCCAAGACCCCCAACAGGACATCGTCTGGAATAAATGATACCCTCTTGTAGGGGAAAGTTCATCCCTAGAGCTCAAAGTCTATATTTATGACTCTTATTACAGGGAAGTTTTTGTGATGAGCATCTCCCAGTTTAATCCTTATTCCATTTTTGGCACCTCTGAGTTGGTGTCCAGGACACCAGCGACTCGGTGTCCATTAATCATTGTGGGTGTAATTGATCATCTAGTTATGGAACTTGCATTCTGTTTGCAATAAACTTTCCTACATCCGCAAACTTTTCATTTACTAGAAACCTAAATCTTTGGCCTAACAGAAACATGGATGACAGCCACCGACGAAGTCTCCCCTGCTACACTATCCTATAGAACACTTCAATTTAACCACACTCTCTGCCCAGACAGACATGGTGGTGGTGTAGGGCTCCTCCTATCAGATAACTGCCCCTTCAACCCATCTCCATTCTTCCACAACCTTCTCTGTTTCGAAGTTCACTCTGTCCACATCTTCTCTCCCTCCAACCTCCAAAATAGCCATCATCTACCACCCACCAAGCCCTGTTAATGTCTTTTTTGACCACTTCAATACCTGGTTCCAGGGGCGTAACTACCATAGCGGCAGACCATGAGACTCTCACGTACACTAGAACCCAGCAAAACAATTGACAACCCTGGCACACTTAGCAGACAAAAAACTAAAGCTTCCAGAGTCACAGAACAATGCTAGAAGAAAATCCACTCTAAGGAAGGCTTCATCTCATACAAACAAGCTGTCCTCAACTACAAGTCTGCACTCGCCTCTTCTAAACAGGACTACTTCATTACTATTACATCCTCTCTTTCCCACAACCACAAACAATTGTTAAAGGGTACTTTCACACTAGCGTTAAAGTTTCCGGTATTGAGTTCCGTCCTAGGGGCTCAATACCGGGAAAAAACGCTTCAGTTTTGTCCTAATGCACTCTGAATGGAAAGCATTCCGTTCAGTATGTATCAGGGTGTCTTCAGTTCAGTCACTTTTACGGTATTTGGCGGGATAAAATACCGCAGCATACTGCGGTATTTTCTCCCGCCAAAATTCCGGATCACTCGCTGGAATGCCGGCATTAATTTCCATTTAAATGTATTAATGTCGGATCCGGTACCAAGTGTTCTGGAAAAACGGATCCGGTTTCTCGGTCTACGCATGCGCAGACCTTTAAAAATGTGAAAAAAATAAATACCAGATCCGTTTTTCCAGATGACATCGAAGAGACAGATCTGGTATTTCAATGCATTTGTTAGACAGATCCGCATCTGGATCCGGAAACAAATTGTATCCGTTTGCACACGGATTTCTGGATCCGGCAGGCAGTCCCGGTAACAGAACTGCCTGCCAGATTCCTCTAACGCTAGTGTGTAAGAACCTAATACCTTCAACTTTCTACTCCGTCCCCCATTGTCTTTCTCCACACCCCTCATCTCTACCAAATGCTTTGCCTCATAGTTCAAAGATAAAATTGAGAAAATCCAAAAAGCTTTAACCCGTAGGATACCAGCGCCGTAGCAGAAATGTGGAACAGAAATCCCAGAGCCGTACATGTACGGCAGGCTGATCAGGCGGGTGCAGGAGCTGCGCCCGCCCTATCAGCGGCAGGGGTCCGGCAGTCCCCCCTGCTGTATGCGCCGGCATCGGTGAAAACACCGATGCTGGCGCATTAACCCTCACTGATCGCAGCACGTGCGGGATCCTGCCAGGTGTGGGGTGTCCATCGGGTCTCCGCGCTGCTGTGACGGGGACCCAATGGCAGGATAGGGGGCAAGGGGCTCGATCTTACAGGAAGTAGGCTGTAAATGTATTACAGTGTGTAATACACTTACAGCCAATGCATTACAATACAGAAGTATTAAAATGCATTGTAAAGGGGATCAGACCCCCAAAAGTTGAAGTTCCAGGGTGGAACAAAAAATAAAGTGAAAAAAGAAGTAAAAAAAATAAAGTTTTACAAAGAAATTAAACGTTTCAAGTAAAAAAAAAGCGTCCTTTTCCCAAAATAAAGTAATTATTATTTTTTTTAAATGGGGAAAAAAAGAAAAGTACACATATTAGGTATTGCTGCATCCATATCGACTGGCTCTATAAAAATATCACATGACATAACCCCTCAGGTGAATACCATAAACAATTAAAAAAATTAAACTGTGTCATAAAATCGCCCCAAAAAATAAAAATAAATATGTCTCTCAGAATATGGAGACACTAAAACATATTTTTATTTGTTTCAAAAATGCTGTTATTGTGTAAAACTTAAATAAATAAATAAAAGTATACATATTAGGTATTTTCACGTCCATAAGAACCTGCTGTATAAAAATATCACATGACCTAAACCCTCAGGTGAACACCGTAAAAAAAAAAAAAAAGTGTGTCAAAAAAGCAATTTTTTTGTCACCTTACATCACAAAAAGTGTAATACCAAGTGATCAAAAAGTCATATGTACCCTAAAATAGTACCAATCAAACCATCATCTCATACCCAAAACAATGAGCCCCTACATAAGACAGTCACTCAAAAAATAAAAAAAAATATGGCTTTCAGAATATGGAGACGCTAAAAAATAGTTTTTTTTCAAAAATGCTTCATTATTTAAAACTGAAACGAACAACCAAAAACCTATTTGGTATTGTCGTGTCCGTAACAACCTGCTCTGTAAAAATACCACATGATCTAACCTGTCAGATAAACATTGTGAATAACAAAATACAAAAACAGTGCCAAAACAGATAGTTTTTGTTACCTTGCCTCACAAAAAGTGTAATATAGAGAAACCAAAAATCATATATACCCTAAAATAGTACCAACAAAACTGCCACCTTATCCCATAGTTTCCAAAATGGGGTAATTTTTTTGGAGTTTCTACTCTAGGGGTGCATCAGTTTTATTTTTAAAATATTTTTAAAGTGACATGGCAACTTAAAATTATCCCATTGAAATCTTTCCTCCAAAAACCATATGGCATTCCTTTCCTTCTGCGCCCTGCTGTGTGCCTGTATAGCAGTTTACAACCACATATGGGGTGTTTCTGTAAACTACAGAAACAGGGCAATAAATATTGAGTTTTGTTTGGCTGTTAACCCTTGCTTTGTTAGCGGAAAAAAATTGATTAAAATAGATAATCTGCCAAAACAGTGAAATTCTGAAATGTCATCTACATTTTCCTTTAATTCTTGTGGAACACCTAAAGGGTTAACACATTTTGTAAACTCAGTTTTGAATACCTTGAGGGGTGTATTTTCTAAAATGGGGTCACTTTTTGGAGTTTCTACTCTAGGGGTGCATCAGAGGGTCTTCAAATGTGACATGGCAACTTAAAATTATTCCAGTGAAATCTGCCTTACAAAAACCATATGGCATTCCTTTCCTTTTGCGCCCTGTCGTGTGCCCGTACAGCAGTTTACGACCTCATATGGGGTCTTTCTGTAAACTACATAAACAGGGAAATAAATATAGAGTTTTGTTTGGCTGTTAACTCTTGCTTTCTTACTGGAAAAAATGGATTAAAATGGAAAATCTGCCAAAAAGTGTGAAATTCTGAAATTTCAGTTACATTTTCTTTTAATTCTTGTGGAACACCTAAAGGGTTAATAAAGTTTGTAAACTCAGTTTTGCATACCTTAAGAAGTGTAGTTTCTAAAATGGGGCCATTTATGGGTGGTTTCTATTATATAAGCCTCACAAAGTGACTACAGACCTGAACTGGTCCTTAAAAAGTGGGTTTTAGAAATTTTCTATAGCTTGTAAACTTCTAAGCCTTCTAATGTCCCCAAAAAAAAAAAAATTTAATTTACAGAATGATCCAAGCTTGAAGAAGACATATGGGAAATGTAAAGTAATAACTATTTTAAGATGTATCACTATCTGTTTTAAAAGCAGAGAAATTTAACTCAAATTTACCACTGTCATGAAGTACAATATGTGACGAGAAAACAATCTCAGAATGGCTTGGATAAGTAAGTGTTTTAACCACCTCAGCCCCCAGTGCTTAAACACCCTGAAAGACCAGGCCACTTTTTACACTTCTGACCTACACTACTTTCACCATTTATTGCTCGGTCATGCAACTTACCACCCAAATGAATTTTACCTCCTTTTCTTCTCACTAATAGAGCTTTCATTTGGTGGTATTTCATTGCTGCTGACATTTTTACTTTTTTTGTTATTAATCGAAATTTAACGATTTTTTTGCAAAAAAATGACATTTTTCACTTTCAGTTGTAAAATTTTGCAAAAAAAATGACATCCATATATAAATTTTGCTCTAAATTTATTGTTCTACATGTCTTTGATAAAAAAAAAATGTTTGGGTAAAAAAAAAATGGTTTGGGTAAAAGTTATAGCGTTTACAAACTATGGTACAAAAATGTGAATTTCCGCTTTTTGAAGCAGCTCTGACTTTCTGAGCACCTGTCATGTTTCCTGAGGTTCTACAATGCCCAGACAGTACAAACACCCCACAAATGACCCCATTTCGGAAAGTACACACCCTAAGGTATTCGCTGATGGGCATAGTGAGTTCATAGAACTTTTTATTTTTTGTCACAAGTTAGCGGAAAATGATGATTTATTTATTTTTTTTTTTTTCTTACAAAGTCTCATATTCCACTAACTTGTGACAAAAAATAAAAACTTCCATGAACTCACTATGCCCATCACGAAATACCTTGGGGTCTCTTCTTTCCAAAATGGGGTCACTTGTGGGGTAGTTATACTGCCCTGGCATTCTAGGGGCCCAAATGTGTGGTAAGGAGTTTGAAATCAAATTCTGTAAAAACTGACCAGTGAAATCCGAAAGGTGCTCTTTGGAATGTGGGCCCCTTTGCCCACCTAGGCTGCAAAAAAGTGTCACACATCTGGTATCTCCGTATTCAGTAGAAGTTGGGGAATGTGTTTTGGGGTGTCATTTTACATATACCCATGCTGGGTGAGATAAATATCTTGGTCAAATGCCAACTTTGTATAAAAAAATGGGAAAAGTTGTCTTTTGCCAAGATATTTCTCTCACCCAGCATGGGTATATGTAAAAAGACACCCCAAAACACATTCCCCAACTTCTCCTGAATACGGAGATACCAGATGTGTGACACTTTTTTGCAGCCTAGGTGGGCAAAGGGGCCCATATTCCAAAGAGCACCTTTCGGATTTCACTCGTCATTTTTTACAGAATTTGATTTCAAACTCCTTACCACACATTTGGGCCCCTAGAATGCCAGGGCAGTATAACTACCCCACAAGTGACCCCATTTTGGAAATAAGAGACCCCAAGGTATTCGCTGATGGGCATAGTGAGTTCATGGAAGTTTTTATTTTTTGTCACAAGTTAGTGGAATATGAGACTTTGTATGAAAAAAAAAAAAAATATAAAAAAAATCATCATTTTCCACTAACTTGTGACAAAAAATAAAAAATTCTAGGAACTCGCCATGCCCCTCACGGAATACCTTGGGGTGTCTTCTTTCCAAAATGGGGTCACTTGTGGGGTAGTTATACTGCCCTGGCATTTTCCAGGGGCCCTAATGTGTGGTAAGTAGGTAAATGACCAGTGAAATCCAAAAGGTGCTCTTTGGAATATGGGCCCCTTTGCCCACCTAGGCTGCAAAAAAGTGCCACACATGTGGTATCTCCGTACTCAGGAGAAGTTGGGGAATGTGTTTTGGGGTGTCTTTTTACATATACCCATGCTGGGTGAGAGAAATATCTTGGCAAAAGACAACTTTTCCCATTTTTTTATACAAAGTTGGCATTTGACCAAGATATTTATCTCACCCAGCATGGGTATATGTAAAATGACACCCCAAAACACATTCCCCACCTTCTCCTGAGTACGGAGATACCAGATGTGTGACACTTTTTTGCAGCCTAGGTGGGCAAAGGGGCCCATATTCCAAAGAGCACCTTTCGGATTTCACTCGTCATTTTTTACAGAATTTGATTTCAAACTCCTTACCACACATTTGGGCCCCTAAAATACCAGGGCATTATACCTACCCCACAAGTGACCCCATTTTGGAAAGAATAGACCCCAAGGTATTCGCTGATGGGCATAGTGAGTTCATGGAAGTTTTTATTTTTTGTCACAAGTTAGTGGAATATGAGACTTTGTATGAAAGAAAAAAAAAAAAAAAAAATCATCATTTTCCACTAACTTGTGACAAAAAATAAAAAATTCTAGGAACTCGCCATGCCCCTCACGGAATACCTTGGGGTGTCTTCTTTCCAAAATGGGGTCACTTGTGGGGTAGTTATACTGCCCTGGCATTTTCCAGGGGCCCTAATGTGTGGTAAGTAGGTAAATGACCAGTGAAATCCGAAAGGTGCTCTTTGGAATATGGGCCCCTTTGCCCACCTAGGCTGCAAAAAAGTGTCACACATCTGGTATCTCCGTACTCGGGAGAAGTTGGGGAATGTGTTTTGGGGTGTCTTTTTACATATACCCATGCTGGGTGAGAGAAATATCTTGGCAAAAGACAACTTTTCCCATTTTTTTATACAAAGTTGGCATTTGACCAAGATATTTATCTCACCCAGCATGGGTATATGTAAAATGACACCCAACTTCTCCTGAGTACGGCGATACCAGATGTGTGACACTTTTTTGCAGCCTAGATGCGCAAAGGGGCCCAAATTCCTTTTAGGAGGGCATTTTTAGACATTTGGATACCAGACTTCTTCTCACGCTTTGGGGCCCCTAGAATGCCAGGGCAGTATAAATACCCCACATGTGACCCCATTTTGGAAAGAAGACACCCCAAGGTATTCAATGAGGGGCATGGCGAGTTCATAGAAATTTTTTTTTTTTGGCACAAGTTAGCGGAAATTGATATTTTTTATTTTTTTCTCACAAAGTCTCCCGTTCCGCTAACTTGGGACAAAAATTTCAATCTTTCATGGACTCAATATGCCCCTCACAGAATACCTGGGGGTGTCTTCTTTCCGAAATGGGGTCACATGTGGGGTATTTATACTGCCCTGGCATTCTAGGGGCCCTAAAGCGTGAGAAGAAGTCTGGAATATAAATGTCTAAAAAATTTTACGCATTTGGATTCCGTGAGGGGTATGGTGAGTTCATGTGAGATTTAATTTTTTGTCACAAGTTAGTGGAATATGAGACTTTGTAAGAAAAAAAAATAATAATTCCGCTAACTTGGGCCAAAAAAATGTCTGAATGGAGCCTTACAGGGGGGTGATCAATGACAGGGGGGTGATCAATGACAGGGGGGTTGATCAATGACAGGGGGTTGATCAATGACAGGGGGGTGATCAATGACAGGGGGGTGATCAATGACAGGGGGGGTGATCAATGACAGGGGGGGTGATCAATGACAGGGGGGGTGATCAATGACAGGGGTGGTGATCAATGACAGGGGTGGTGATCAATGACAGGGGGGTGATCAGGGAGTCTATATGGGGTGATAACCACAGTCATTGATCACGCCCGTGTAAGGCTTCATTCAGACGTCCGGATGCGTTTTGCGGATACGATCCATCTATCAGTGGATCCGTAAAAATCATGCGGACGTCTGAATGGAGCTTTACTGGGGGGTGATCAGGGAGTCTATATGGGGTGATCACCACAGTCATTGATCATGCCCCTGTAAGGCTTCATTCAGACGTCCGGATGCGTTTTGCGGATCCGATCCATCTATCAGTGGATCCGTAAAAATCATGCGGACGTCTGAATGGAGCTTTACAGGGGGGTAATCAATGACAGGGGGGTGATCAGGGAGTCTATATGGGGTGATAACCACAGTCATTGATCATGCCCCTGTAAGGCTTCATTCAGACGTCCGGATGCGTTTTGCGGATCCGATCCATCTATCAGTGGATCCGTAAAAATCATGCGGACGTCTGAATGTAGCTTTACAGGGGGGTGATCAATGACAGGGGGGTAATCAATGACAGGGGGGTGATCAGGGAGTCTATATGGGGTGATCACCACAGTCATTGATCATGCCCCTGTAAGGCTTCATTCAGACGTCCGGATGCGTTTTGCGGATCCGATCCATCTATCAGTGGATCCGTAAAAATCATGCGGACGTCTGAATGGAGCTTTACAGGGGGGTAATCAATGACAGGGGGGTGATCAGGGAGTCTATATGGGGTGATAACCACAGTCATTGATCATGCCCCTGTAAGGCTTCATTCAGACGTCCGGATGCGTTTTGCGGATCCGATCCATCTATCAGTGGATCCGTAAAAATCATGCGGACGTCTGAATGGAGCTTTACAGGGGGGTAATCAATGACAGGGGGGTGATCAATGACAGGGGGGTGATCAGGGAGTCTATATGGGGTGATAACCACAGTCATTGATCATGCCCCTGTAAGGCTTCATTCAGACGTCCGGATGCGTTTTGCGGATCCGATCCATCTATCAGTGGATCCGTAAAAATCATGCGGACATCTGAATGGAGCTTTACAGGGGGTTGATCAATGACAGGGGGGTAATCAATGACAGGGGGGTGATCAGGGAGTCTATATGGGGTGATCAGGGGTGATTAGGGGTGATCAGGGGCTAATAAGGGGTTAATAAGTGACGGGGGGGGGGGGTGTAGTGTAGTGTAGTGGTGCTTGGTGGGACTTTACTGAGCTACCTGTGTCCTCTGGTGGTCGATCCAAACAAATGGGACCACCAGAGGACCAGGTAGCAGGTATATTAGACGCTGTTATCAAAACAGCGTCTAATATACCTGTTAGGGGTTAAAAAAAACACATCTCCAGCCTGCCAGCGAACGATCGCCGCTGGCAGGCTGGAGATCAACTCTCTTACCTTCCGTTCCTGTGAGCGCGCGCGCCTGTGTGCGCGCGTTCACAGGAAATCTCGCGTCTCGCGAGAGGACGCGCCGGCGCGTCCAGGAGGAATGAATCAACCACCTCCAGGACGCGTCTGTGCGTACAGCGGTCCGGAGGTGGTTAAAGGGAACCTGTCACCGGGATTTTGGGTATAGAGCTGAGGACATGGGTTGCTAGATGGCCGCTAGCACATCCACAATACCCAGTCCCCATAGCTCTGTGTGCTTTTATTGTGTAAAAAACCCGATTTGATACATATACAAATTAACCTTAGATGAGTCCTGTCCCTGACTCTTCTCACGTACAGGACTCATCACAGGCTAATTTGCATATGTATCAAATCGTTTTTTTTTACACAATAAAAGCACACAGAGCTATGGGGACTGGTTATTGTGAATGTGCTAGCGGACATCTAGCAACCCATGTGCTCCGCTCTATACCCAAAATCCAGGTGACAGGTTCCCTTTAAAGTTATCACCAATAAAGTGACCCATGTCAGATTTGCAGAGATCGGCCTGGGATTTAAGGTGAAAAGTGGCTCGGTAGTGAAGGGGTTAAGCAGCAACCCTTACCCCCCCCCCCCTCCCCCCCACACACACACAACCACTCAGTTCTCTTCCCACATAACCCAGTTTATGACCATTACTGGAGAAAAGCTTTTCACCTTAATCTCCAAATCACACCTCACCACCTGTGCCCTTGATGACCCAATGCCATCTCACCTCATCCTTAATCTCACCGCTATAATTATTCCTGCCCTAACCCACATCTTTAACCTAACACTAACCACTGGCATCTTCCTTTCCACTTCAGCATGCAACCAACACACTAATACTCAAGAAGCCTTCCCTGCACCCATCCTCTTTATCCACTATCACTCCATCTCACTAACTCCTCAACATCAAAACTTCTAGAACAAAATTTCCATCTTGAACTGTCTTCCCACCTCTCATCCCACTCACTCTTTGATCCGCTACAATCCGGCTTCAGACCCAATCACTCCTTTGAACCCACCTTAAGGAAAGTTGCCCATGATCTGCTAGCTCCAAAGCTGAAAGCTAAGTCATTACTTTGTTCTCCTTCTTGACCTTTCTTCTGCTGTTGATATTCGACCAGCCTCTCCTGTTACCAACTCTCTCATCCCTCAGCATCAGAGACCTGGCCCTCTCCTGGACCTCTACTTAACTCACCAACAGAACCCTCATTGTTTCCCATTCATACGCAACCTCATCACCATGCCCTCTCTCTGTTTGTGTCCCTGAAGGCTCTGTCCTGGATGCTGTACTTTTCTCCATTTATACATTCTACCTGGGACAGCTGATAGAGTCCCAGGGCTTCCAATACCACATATATCACATCTATTCTGATGACACAAATCTACCTCTGGCCCAGCTGTCTCTATATCTTCATTCTTATCCTCCAGATAATCTTCATGTTTCCTCCATGTCACTCAGCCCTGTTTCTAGACCCATCCATTACATTTAATACCATGACACTTTCACCTGTCTCACAGGTCTGCTGCCTGGGGATAACATTTGATTCTGCCCTGTCCTTCAAGCCACACATCAAAACCCTTACCTCCACCTGCTGCTTTCAGCTCAAGATAATTTCTCGTTCTTGCTACTTTCTCACCCCCAAGTCAACCAAAATGCTAGTGCTCGATGTTATAATCTCCTTTCTAGACTACTGCAACATTCTGCAATAATGCTGTGGCTTCCTATATAGCACTATCACACCCCTCTAATCTATTCTCAGATATGCTGCCTAGTTAATCAACCTCTAGCCTTGTTTCTCCTCTGTTGATTTCCTCTGCCAGGCCCTTCACTGGCTCACAACTGCCCAGGGAATTTAGTTTAAAGTACAACCACATATACGGCCGTACACAACCAGTCCCCTGCTTATATCTCTCACCTGCTTATCCAATACATTCCCACACATAATATCTGATCCTCACAGGACCTCCTTCTTTGTTCTTCTCTCGTCTGTTCTTCACACCATTGTCTACCAGATTTCTCATGTGCATCCCCCATACTCTGGAACTTGCCAACCAAAGCACATCAGACTCTCCCCCAACATCCAAAGCTTCAAAAGAAACCTGAAAACCCACCTCTTCAAGAAAGCCTACGACCTACAATGAGCATGCTGCCACCATACTACTTGAGCAGCTTTTACCCTCACCTTCTGTGTTCTTCCTCTTCCCTTTGTAGATTGTGAACTTTCACAGGCAGGGTCCTCTCCCCTCTGTTCCAGTTTGTTCATAGTTTCATATTTATCGTATTTGTATATTTTTTGTATGTATGTATAACCTTTTCTTGATGTACAGCAAGGAATAAATAATAATAATAATAATAATAATAGAATAGTTGACACTCTGGATTAGGCGGTTTAAAGAGGCTTTCCATAATCTACCCCAAATTCTTGTCCTTCAGCTAGGGGTTTCTTAGTTTAAAGGCAGCAGACTCTCCTTTTTGTCTTGGACAGAAGACAGCAAAATAGTTTAGATTTCAACACCTCCAACAGCGGCGTATATAAAGGAAGTATGCTCTGGTGCCCGCAGTTCGTTGAGCTTCGACTTGATTGCCACATTTTGGACGAATTCCAGCTAGAACACTTCAGGAGAGACTTAAGGTTTTGCTAGCACAGTGTCCCTTCCACTATTCTTTCAAACATTAATCATGGCTATCACCTTTGGGGGTAAATTTGATCGGGGGCTGTGGCAGTAGCAGGGGCTTCATCCTTTCTCTTGCTTAGCCTAGGCCCTGATCCTGCTGACTGTGATACTGTGTTGCTATGTAGGCTGTCTGTCTGCATTCTCACATACTGTCTGCGTGTGACATATTCCCGTGTAGGCTGGTCACTTGTGTTTTGTGTGCTGGTTGCGGATTTCTGTAGGTGTACTGTATGTGTGACCATTTCCCTGTGATTGTATGCTGTCTGTGTTTGTTCATATAAGAGTTTAGTTTTACCGGGTCTGTCTGTATGTACATTAGGTGGTCAGGTGTCTTAATCACCCTACTATTTAGACCTGTGGGAGGAATGCCTGAGAGATCAGTCTGTCTTCTGTCTCCAGGAAAGCTGTGTGCAGGGTGTTTGTTATCCTGACCAAAGTGTTTGTACTTCGGCCTACGCCTACATCTGCAATGTATGATATGCGTTTGTCATGTCTATTATGTCCTTGTCTGCCTGTGAACATCATGCTTCTTGTGTATATTCTGTTCTGCATGGATTCCGGATTATGATTTGATCCTGATTCTGTTGATCCAGATCCTTTAGTCTGGTCTTGTGTTCCTATTACATGTGTGTTTTGCATGCTTGCTTTCCAGCTTTATGAACAGGTGTCTACAGTTCTTACTGTGGTTGCTTGGACTAGGCCCTTACACTTAGCCAGCATAGCGACTGTTGACCAGTTGGGGCTATCGTTTAGGACAGATCATCCAAGTGGATAGGAACAGTGGCAGGGTGGATTTGATTTAAATCATAGTTTTCTACAAACCGGATTCCAAAAAATTTGGGACACTAAACAAATTGTGAATAAAAACTGAATGCAATGATGTGGAGATGGCAAATGTCAATATTTTATTTGTAATAGAAGGTAGATGACAGATCAAACGTTTAATCCGAGTAAATGTATCATTTTAAAGGAAAAATACGTTGATTCCAATTTTCACGGTGTAAACAAATCCCAAAAAAGTTGGGACAAGTAGCAATAAGAGGCTGGAAAAAGTAAATTTGAGCATAACGAAGAGCTGGAAGACCAATTAACACTAATTAGGTCAATTGGCAACATGATTGGGTATAAAATGAGCTTCTCAGAGTGGCAGTGTCTCTCAGAAGCCAAGATGGGTAGATGATCACCAATTCCCACAATGTTGCGCAGAAAGATAGTGGAGCAATATCAGAAAGATGTTACCCAGCGAAAAATTGCAAAGACTTTGCATCTATCATCATCAACTGTGCATAACATCATCCGAAGATTCAGAGAATCTGGAACAATCTCTGTGCGTAGGGGTCAAGGCCGTAAAACCATACTGGATGCCTGTGATCTCCGGGCCCTTAAACGACACTGCACCACAAACAGGAATGCTACTGTAAAGGAAATCACAGAATGGGCTCAGGAATACTTCCAGAAACCATTGTCAGTGAACACAATCCACCGTGCCATCCGCCGTTGCCAGCTGAAACAGTGCAAAGATCAAGCCATTTCTAAGCAAGATCCACAAGCTCAGGTGTTTTCACTTGGCCAGGAATCATTTAAAATGGAGTGTGGCAAAATGGAAGACTGTTCTGTGGTCAGACGAGTCACGATTCGAAGTTCTTTTTGGAAATCTGGGACGCCATGTCATCCGGACCAAAGAGGACAAGGACAACCGAAGTTGTTATCAACGCTCAGTTCAGAAGCCTGCATCTCTGATGGTATGGGGTTGCATGAGTGCGTGTGGCATGGGCAGCCTGCATGTCTGGAAAGGCACCATCAATGCAGAAAAATATATTCAGGTTCTAGAACAACATATGCTCCCATCCAGACGTCATCTCTTTCAGGGAAGACCCTGCATTTTTCAACAAGATAATGCCAGACCACATTCTGCATCAATCACAACATCATGGCTGCGTAGGAGAAGGATCCGGGTACTGAAATGGCCAGTCTGCAGTCCAGATCTTTCATCTATAGAGAACATTTGGCGCATCATAAAGAGGAAGGTGCAACAAAGAAGGCCCAAGACGATTGAACAGTTAGAGGCCTGTATTAGACAAGAATGGGAGAGCATTCCTATTTCTAAACTTGAGAAACTGGTCTCCTCGGTCCCCAGACGTCTGTTGAGTGTTGTAAGAAGAAGGGGAGATGCCACACAGTGGTGAAAATGGCCTTGTCCCAACTTTTTGGGGATTTGTTGACACCATGAAATTCTGATTCAACATATTTTTCCCTTAAAATGGTACATTTTCTCAGTTTAAACTTTTGTTCCGTGATTTATGTTCTATTCTGAATAAAATATTAGAAGTTGGAACCTCCACATCATTGCATTCAGTTTTTATTCACGATTTGTATAGTGTCCCAACTTTTTTGGAATCCGGTTTGTACATAAAGACTAATTCTTGCTGGTATAACTTATAATATGCAAGTAGATGAAGATTTTTAGAATAACAACTTTTCATATTAGTTTGATTAGGTTGATTCTGTATTCCTAGGTTTGTAGAAGTTAGGATTAAGGTATTTTTCTCAACTCTGTTGATGTTATAACATTTTTGCTGTGAAGAAAAGGCTTGTGATCTCTGCTGAGTCAAATTCAGTTTTGAGAACTGCAAAAGTAAACCAAGCATCTGTGATAATAACTTCTAGGCAGAGAAACTGCCCAATAATCTTACAAAAACCTCTGGAAGAGCATGACATTGTGAATGGATTAATGGAATTTATTTACCAAAAAAATTAAACATATACAGCCTTATTCTACATAATTAAAAAACTAATCTTTATTTCATGATGGAATAACCTTTGGATGGTAATATGCTTTTCGAGGAAAATATTTTATATAAAAAAATCTGATTTAAATCAAAAGAATCCGATTTTAATTAAAAAAATCATTTTTTTTTTGTTTAAATGATTGATTTTTATCCACCCTGAACAGTGATCAGGTGGAGTTTAGGCATGCACTGTTCCCTACCCATATGTCCTGTTTGATTCTGATCATGTTTGTTGAATAAATCATTTGTTTTGCCTTTTCTGTGTTCTGAAGTTATGTCTGAGTAGGCTTGCGATATGTTCAGTGGTTCTCGTAACCCCTCAATGTGACCGTAGTACACAGGATAGAACACATTGTGCTTTATGTGGTAGACTTAAATAGGATATAATTTACAAGTATGATAAAGAAATAAACATAAAAGACAGTCTTGTCATTGGTTTACAAGCTACAATAAATAAGTCATATGTAAGAAGGCAAGGAACCAGTAAATGTTATTGCCTTTCCTGGGGGGTACAACATTGTAAGAAAGGCTGATGGCCTAATGTAAATGAACTATAACTACAGGAGAAATAAAGATATAGAGAAGACTTAAATATTTATCTGATTGAAACTGAGCAACTTTCTATAGGCCTGACTTTAAAGACATGCTCGTCTGGAATCGGCACACTACTATATAAGAATGGGATTTTTTTTATAAGTTAGTACAGGTGTGTGGCCGTTGTCTAGGTCTATTTTTGCTGTGTTATTCTTGAAAAAATTTT
Organism: Bufo bufo; assembly: GCF_905171765.1. Classification (NCBI taxonomy): domain Eukaryota; kingdom Metazoa; phylum Chordata; class Amphibia; order Anura; family Bufonidae; genus Bufo; species Bufo bufo. The sequence continues at coordinate 411,287,962 of NC_053391.1, read as the reverse complement.
TGAAGGAGGTAAGAAAAATAGGAATAAGGTAAGAGAAGTCTGAATGAGGCTATCAACACTTTGAGAGCAACGTTTTTACTGATTTAGTAATGTGTTTGGGGCAAAAAATGATTTTGTTTTGGCTTCTGCTTATATGTTTCTCATTAAAAAGCAACTGCAGAATGCTGTTTTGTGATAAATTCATCAGACTTCATCAGTATGACAGCTTGATCTTCAACCTCTTTCTATTCTCTTCTCCTCTGTAAGCAGATTTATGTCCAAATCAAAGCTGAACTCTGATTTTGTCATAGACTGCAACTAAATAAAGAAAAATCAACTATCTATTGTAGTCTGTGGTGTTTTGACATACTCTAATATCCGGGTTGAGAACTGACTCCCTGCACGGCCTTTGCTGGACATTTCTTTCAGGATACTTGCTGCTGGCAGGGAGGGCAAGGACCATCAATTGTGCCTTATAATGGATATTCACTATGCCTATTGTAGATCTCATTGTAATTGTGCCACCAATAATGATAATTTTTTACAGCAGAACAGACCTTGAACTGTACAGGGGGCATAAAGTGTAGAGCTCTGTGAAACAGTGGCTGTCTTTTCCAGTTTTCACAAGAACTCCTTATAGGAATCTTATATATTCCTGCATGAAAAGCACCATTGTCTCTTGAGAGTGCCAGTTTAACTGTATACAGATTTGGAACTCTGCATAAAAAAGGCTTCCATCAACTCTTATAAAGATGTTATTAAATTAATAAGCACCAAATATGGTCCTTGAAAGCTAAATTATTTTCAAATTTGGAGTTCTGCTGTTACTTTTGTTCATTGTGATATGTGCACAGTTAAAATAACTTAGGCTGACCATACAAATAAATAGCTGTGGGTGTTCATTGGGCCAACAGCTATCAATCCCTATCCTCTCATAGACATGTCTCCTTGGCTCAGTCAAGCATGCATGCGTTCTCAGTAGGAAGGGAGCGAGGAAGATGCTGCAGGTCTGCTCTGGCAGCTTCTTATATCTCCGAAATAGCAAATAGTTGAAATACAACTGCCCATTCTTTATCTCCACCAACATCTGCCGTGGGGGAGAGTCTGGTGGCCCCTTTACACATTAGAGGGTCCCGGCTTGGGCCAACATTGACAGTTTCTGCTGACATGCATCTTAGCATGCATGCACACGAACGTAGTTTGGTTCTGCATCCGAGCCACATTTTTTGTGGCTCGGGTGCAGACCCATTCATTTTAATGGGGCTGTAAAAGATGCGGACAGCACTCCGTGTGCTGTCTGCATCCGTTGCTCTGTTCCATAGCACCGCAAAAAAAATAGAACATGTCCTATTCTTGTCCATTTTGGATCCGCAAAAAAAAACGGATGCCATACGGACGTCATCCGTTTTTTTTTTTTTTTGCGGACCGAAAAACACATACAGTCGTGTCAATGTAGGCTTAATGTGTATGTCCAGCTTTAGAGGTGTTATGTGCACCTCCTGTGTTTATTTGTCTGCTACTGTATTTGTATTTTATATGATATATTGTTCAATATCTATATTCTTTCTTGAACAGTTAAAAGAAATACATAATATACTAAATGTTACACAGAAATAAGATTTTTCCTTGCTGAAAACTGCCACATGCAGATTTGCTTGGAAGGCGATGCAATGTGGAGTAGTAAAAAAGAGGTTAAAATAGCAGGTCTAGTATTACAACATTTATGGATCTCTCATTAGCGGCCAGGATATCTCACTAGATAGAGCAGTGTAGGTGTGGGGCACCTTACTAGGAGAGGGAGAAGGCTGAGTACAATGAAGCACTGTCTTTCTTCAGTCTGCTTGCTGTGTAGGGCACTGTATTGCTGCAATGTGTTTTGACCAAGCTGTCCAGACTAAAAGTTGTAGCCCTGTGTGAATTGCAAACAGACCCCCACCATGAAGTAAAATACATTAGTATATAGTTGTTTCAGAATAGGGCTACATTCTTCCAAATCCTTGCAAGATTTTCTTACTGACAGATAACATGGGACCCCAGGGGATAGCCTGGGATCAATTGCTACCGCACAGTCTGAACCACACCTTTTCACCTTTTTTATTACGCAAGCTTGCATTTCACAGGTAGATTGTTATATAATATTGTAGCTTCTTACTTCACACACTGTGTTCTGGACTAACTTAATCTGCACCACTGGCAAGGAATATGTATTTTGCTAAAGACTGAATTCTTGTTTTATAAGAAACCTTCATTGATTGCAGTGATGAATAGAGCTGAATGATTAATAGGTGTCATAAAGGTTTTACGTCATTAAGGTTTTCACTTACTAGAACGTGCCTTGTTTATATAGTATATTTCTTTAGTGCTCTTTTTGCCAAAGGGTAGACATTTTTAAAAATTACAATAAATAATTTTCATCATGACATGGAGCTCTGCTGCTGTACAGATGTTATACTTTCTTGCATGGTGGAAAAGGAGCATTTATCAGTCAGTGGTATCAAGTACATTTGTATACTCAATATTATACTATTACTAGTTGTGAGGATTCCGTTCATAGCCGTAAATGTGACTCTTGGTAAGCTAGAGTTCGTCTGAAGGGTTTGACTGTGAACGGCATTCTGCAGCCTTCTATGTAGTATAATACACAGAAGCTTCAGAAGCAAAATTGGTTGGAAATTGTTGATAAAACCCAATTACCAGGGGTGGACTGGGAACTTAAAGTGGCCCTGGAAAAAATACTAAAAGTGGCCCTGTTTTGTAGTCGGGTCCAAATTGATGAAAGGCAGGGCCAACACAAGTAGGTGGGGCCAGCAATACCTTATTGTTGCACATTATACCACCCCCAACAGAGCCAAATACCACAGTCCATCACAAAATACTGCCGACAGCACAAAATACATCCTCAAAAACTTCCATTGGCCGGACATGAGGAGGGCTCAGGCGGTCCCCTGGGCATCGGCCCACCGGGAAATTTTCCCATAAGGTCTATGGCCAATCCGCCCCTACCAATTACAATACTTATATTTAGGCAAAAATAAATTCATTTCAGTATAATATGTCCACCTTTTAAATATGAAGATACATTTACAGGGAGCATGCTATAACAGAATCAGTGCAGGACCCTAAGGCTGATTTCACAAAACACAATTCAGCGGTATATAACTGGCACTGTGTCATAATAATTTACAGATAAAATAATTTTTTTTAAAGTAATAAACAATACAGAGTTCGCCAAACTGAAACTCTCATAGTACACAGATACATATTAAAATTTATCCTTTTCTGCATCTGCATTGCAATTCTCCTGTAGAGGCACTTGTGTTGATGATGCTCTACTAGAACTTTCATACCAATGTATATTTTTATTTAAAGAAGAATATCCCTATTAAGGCAAATGGGTGTCATAGTGGAATTCCCTGACCACAAAAGCAAATTTAGGGCCCGGAAAATGTTTAAATAAAAAAAAAAGGCATTTACTGCTCTCTTCCCATCCTTGCTCCTTCTTGTGCTCCGTGGACTTACCGTCTGAGTAACATCTATGGCCATGAGCACCACTAAAGCTTTTCACTGGCTTCCACAGTGACATGTCCCCAAACAGCATATGACTGCTATTTCAGTATGTGACTTTCCCATTTCTATTTACGTTTGGGGTTAGACAACCTTTTTAAGAGTAACTGGCAGGTTGGCAGTGGTATCCCTCAGCAAAATCAGATGTTTTTCAGGGCTGCTGAGAGGCAGACTTGTGGCATTCAACTGATCACCACAACGACTCCAATCTGAAAGGCATTGTTTATAGTAATTTTAGTTATAGCCAGTTATTGCACTCCACCATTTTATAAGGAGTTACTACTACTACTACTACTACTACAAAAAAAAAGAGTTTCCATAGTTGGCACCAGTAATTTGTCCAATATACAAGAAAAAAGGGGAAATGGTTGGTGGAGCGCCTAGTGGTCAGGATCCAGTGAAAGGGTATCAGGAAGAGAGTGAAAGGTAGGTGAACACCTCTTGTGACTTTAATGAGCCACCCTATATACCTTAGAGGAACACTATGATCGTGAACCCATATATCCAGAGGGTGAGGCTACATAGAACAATATAAAAATGTATGAAGAAAATAACATAAGGATCCAGCCTAAAATCAGTCTGAAACGACTACTAGAGTCTTCAATAAAAAGTGCAAACAATCTTGTTTGGTACTCATGTCACCCGGAAGGGTGGTGCAAGATAAGCATATAACACTTGACACCAAACCCTCCCTATCCAAGATCTCCTATAAGTTCCTTCGTCGTCCTATTGATCGATAACCCAACTGAGTTCCAAGGTAACTTTTTTATTTCAAACAGCTCAACGAATTTCAGGGCAATGAGAACCCCTTCCTCAGGAGAATTAAAGAATACATACAGAATTGCAGTATTTTATAGTCAAAAAACACATAGATACGTTTGTTCCCCATGGTGGAGGGGTTCACTTCCTGTCCTAGAACCCGGAACCGGAAGTGAACTCCATTCAGTGGAACATATTCCGTATAACACATTTAAAATTAGCCTGTATATGGCTGTGGTGATGAGATATAGTACATGTGGCGAATATAAAAAAGGTATTACATAAAAATAACAAATTTAAAAGTACTATAAAAGTACATAACGATTTCAATTTTGGCCGGTGGAGGGTTCATCTCTGGTCCCGGAACCGGAAGTGCGCCTCGACCGCAATGTACAATAGCCCCATTCTCCCTAAAAACCAGTTCAGTAGGCATCAAGGATGGGTGAATAAAATGAATAAACAAAATAGCCCGATCAGGGTGAGTTCCTTGGCTATGAGTTCACTGGAGCTTCTGCAACCGATGACTTCCTGTCCCTACTGACGAAGACCGGAAGTGCATTCCACCCGTGGAACCCATCGCAGCCAGAGATGCGTCACCACGACAGGATGCACCAAAAAATGGAGGCCTGTGGAACGCATCGCAAGCAGAAATGCGTTCCACAGATATAGGAGACCTTGTAATGGTGCCACCTGGAAGAATGGAGACATCCAACCTGTGCAAACAATAATAAAGTAGAATGTGTGCACATCCTATAAGGGAAGAGAAAATGATGGTATAGACGGAGAACTTTCCCCAAAAACATACATATACCTATAAAAAGTATGTGTGTATGCACAAGGTATATATATTACGTAAAAATAAATGTTTTAAGAATTAAAAAAAATATTTTAAAAAAATATAGCTCCCTCGATTGATAAATAAATAAATAGATGGATATATAAATAAATGCAAACTCCGATGAATAAAACCATAAGGGGAAAAGTTAATAAATAGATTGATAAAAAATATGGGTGGATGCATGTCTAATTAGGGCAAGGATTAATGATTCTTTGTCTGATGTGCACTTCATAACCATTGTTATTAATAGTGACTATATTCCAGGGTTTCGTTCAGGCCGAATGGAACGAGGGTATTAAACCTGTAGATCCAGTACATCTTTTTTTGCAAAGCTGGGAATTAGATTGGGCGACTAGATCTCTGGGGGTCAGTTTCAAACCTGAGGAATTGCCCCCATGTACTTCAGAGAAATGTTTGGATACCCCATGTTTTAAGAACTCTCGTTGGATATTGGAGCGGTGTTGATTGAGCCTTTCCCTTATTGCTTGGGTGGTGCGGCCTATGTACTGCAGGCCACAAGGACACTCCAACATATAGACCACATTCCTGATGTTACAGTTCATATGATGCTTAAGTGTAATGGATTCCCCAGTGTTGGAAATAGTCACTTTGTTTATGTGGTCCGAAATACTGAGGCAACACATGCATCGTCTGGAGCCACACCAGAAAGAACCTGTTGGGGGTGTACTGGGGTTACCATAGGATGGACCCAGGTTGCAACCCTCCAACTTAGGACATGAGGGTGCTAGTATGTTTTTCAAGGTATGTGCTCGCCTGTAGGTGATACTTGGTTTAGTAGGGAGTGTTGCACCAACTGGATCCTGGCGGAGGATGGACCAATGTTTCTGGAGAATCGATTTAATGTAATTGTGGAAGGAATTGTACCTGGTGAATAAATTGTATTGTATGTCTGATGGTTCTGTTTCAGGGGTGATGATACGGGGTTTCAAGCAATTATCCTGACTCTCTTTTAAAATGCGAGACCTAGAGTTGCGTATTAGGTCTTTAGGATACCCCTTGTCTCTGAATCTTTTCTGAAGTAGTGCTAGTTGTTTCTCTAAGATCTTATCATCTGAACAATTCCCTTGGACCCGTTTCAAGTTTGGTTGCTTTGTGTCATCTCTCCCATCCAGGTTCTGTGTGAGCAGGCTGCTCCTATTTCCCCTCTTCACCATCTTAGGGAATTTAGGGTGTTTCAGCCCAGGCACGTGGACACATCATACCTACTATTAAGGTCTGCATGTGGGTTGAGCAGTGCAGGGAAAGAGGTCAGGGATTAGCTAGGAGGTGACCCTTCCCCTGTCTCTCGCCCAGAGCCTGGTTGGTGGGTTATCTGTGAGTCTGAGTGCAGGCCCACCGTGCCATTTAGATCAACGAACAATTCAAACATATCTGGACCTTTAGACGGACAAAACGATAGCCCCTTGGAGAGTACTTCTACCTCACTACGATTAAGGTTATGGCTGGACAAATTAAAGATACCGTTGTTCTCTAGTCCCTTGGTTTCTGGTCGTGATTTTTTTGTTGTCTGGGCCTATGTCTCTTTCCTCCCCTGCACCCTCTTTGCGGGACATTGGTCTTTTGATTTTGCGAGAAGGTGGTTGAATTGGGCTAAAGAATTGTGTTATTTTCAGGTTTTGCTGTGAGCGTATGGTCCAAAAAGGATGAGGTTGAGCTGGTGGGGGTCCAACTAGATATGGTGAAAACAACTGAATACTGGAGAGGACTGGTC